>NC_051156.1:19531074-19771073 GCF_013339745.2 Dermacentor silvarum | reverse complement strand
TAAATTTTCATGTCGAGATACGCTGGAATCATTAACGCGAGCTCGTAAACTTCTCACTTTCGTCGTCGCACATGGTGGTCTGGTAAAGGTTATCTGAAAGTTCATTCGCATTAGGCCGACACGACACCGATTTTGGTCTGCCGATTGTTGGCGACAGCAGTACTGGATGGAAAATGCTGTGGCTAACGGTTTAAAGGAAGGAAAACGCTGTCGCCAAGAGCCGGCCGACCAAAATCGGTGTCGTGTCGGCCTAGTGTGAATGAGCTTCAACGAGCAACAACCAGCGGTGCAAGCAGATTTGATAGTGACCCTGTCGCAGAAACGAGATGAGACAGCTGCGTTCTATGGGAACGAACTTAAAATTCTTCTTTTTCTATTTATTGCTTTTTTACCACGCGTGCCTTTGGTGCCCATCTTCTTCTTTCTCGTCTTGTCCGCTCCCATGAGTTTCAGTAGCTTCTGGCAGCAAAAAGTTTCCTTCTCATCAGTGGAAGCAGCCTTCGAGTGTGTAAAGATGTTGTACAGGTCTCCGAACGAGTCTTCCTTTGGTTTTTAAGAGACAGGAGCGTGGCTTCCTGTCGACTCCAAAATATACTTCAATGACCTTAGCCAGGTTCCAGAAGGATCTAGGAGTACGTGCACCGAGCAAACCGATATCTCCTTCATTCACTGTCATTTCTTGCTTTCTTGCGTTACACTGCTCTCTCAGTTCTTTCAGATATTCCCTGTTCCATCTTTTCCACCAATTTTTCGTAATTTGTTGCTTATTTCTTCACATTTCTTCTATGCTGACCTTTTTTTCACCTTTGGTACTGTCTTTGATCCTATGCTTTCCACCTTTTATATCAGCCGGCACAATAGGCAGAGGCTCATCCAGTTTGCTGTATACAGACGTCAATGGTCTGTTATTAAGGACAGCTTCAACTTCAGTTGTTATTGTTTGCGTCTCTTCTCTTGGATAAGTCTTTTTTGAATAACTTTCCTCATTGCTGATTTCATGCGTCGTAACATCCTTTCATAGAAACCTCCCCATCAAGGCGCTTATTGTGCGATGTAATTCCATTTGATTTGATCTTCTTGGCTTGTTCTTTTGAAGACTTCTTCCTGTAGTTCTTTAATCATACGATTGATGTCTCTGTTGGCCTTCTTGAATGTCTTTGCGTTGTCACTGTAAATGGTGCAACATAGCCCTCATCTCGCTGTACATCTTCGGAATGCATGTAAGAATGCTTCTGTTATCATGTTGCCCACAACTTTGAGATGTACAACTCGTGTAGTTGCACATACAAATATTGCAGCATACTGTTTGTAGTGACTTTCATCATGTCTTTTATAAGTAACGTACCCATGAAATCCACACCGATCACTTCAAATGGTTGTCGCTCCTTGACTCGTTGACTCGTCAGCAGGAAGTGGGGCTGTTTCTTGGTGCAGCGGTTTGGCGTCAAATCGTTGGCACTTGAGACATCCATGAATTACGTTCTTCACCAGCTGTCTTCCTTGTACTATCTAGTACTTAGTAGTTTGAAGCTGTGATAATGTGTCTGTTATTCCTCCATGCAGCGTGAGTTGATGAATTTGGCGTACCAGCAGCTTTATACCAGTCTACTTTGGTAGCACAATAGGATGTCTTTCGTTGTATGTTAATCCACTTTGAAGTAGGTGACCTTTGGGTCTTATCAGTTTCACGTTATCTTTCCATGGAAGTTGGACTAAATATCGCTTCTCTTCAAATTTTAAGTGCCTCTTGAAGTTCTGAATCGCTTCCTCTTTTCTCTTAGCTTCTTTCTCAGGGCACTTTATGCCTAGTGTTTCAATATCCCAGAGATGTCTGAGTTCTGTCTGTATGTCAGAGTTATCCACGTTGATGTTAAGTACCATTACAGTTGACGTCTCCATTATTGTTGCTGATATCGTAGCTTGACCCTGTACTGTCCAGCCAAATATGGTGTCTGCTGCTGTCAACCTCTCTTCTAGTTTTTGTATCCCACCTGTCGTTACTTGCCAATACTGGTCTGATCCAATAAGTATTCCGATTTCCATGCATTATGTGCTTCTACGTAAACCGTCAGCTAGCTGGAATCCGTCCTCTTCACACTTCTTTTGCAGTGAGATAGGCAGGAACGGTAATCTTTCTTTTGAAATTATGCCGACCTCCAGTGCTTCCAATAACACTTCTTCACTACTGTAGGCACTTTACAGTTTAACTTCAACCGAATTCATGACTCTCTCATTTTGACCTCCTCCGAACAACCCTATCGTGAGTCTTTCTTTTTGTTTAATTTTACAGCCAAGTTTCTCAGATAAAAGTATGAATGATCTTTGACTGCCAGTATCCAGCAGAACATGACAATAACATGACTGCCTTCTACCTTCTGCTAATGCAACTGCAATCTGCAGAAAAACACTTGATGAAATGTTCATAAACTGGCAAGTAGACATTTTCTCTTCCTGATTTCGATTTCACCAGGAGTAGATGCTGTACCCTGTGCTGTCAGTTCTTTGCTTCGGCTCATAGACGTCGCATGCTATTTTCGACATATCTTGCACCTAATGCTTGACTTACATATTTTAGCAGTATGGCGAGGCTTGGCACAGCGGAAACATCTGTTTGCCCCTTTGAGCTTCATTTTATTGCGATAGCAATTATATGGACACTTCAACCGGATTGCTGCCGTTGGCGTCGCCGTGAGGTTCCGTATAGATAAAATCTTCGCCGCGCGCCGTATGCCCGAGCGGAAGCGTGCGGGGCCGCGTGCTTTCACGGAGAGCGAACGCACTCAATCTCCCACGCGCAAGCAAGGAAGCGGGAAGCCAGCGCCGGAGGGAGCGGGGGGGGGGGGGGCACACTTCTACTCTGCCAACAACCGCGCTCGTCGCTCGCCTGCACCGTCTCTTATCTCCACACGGCTCTGACCTTTGTATGCGCTGTGCATTCGCCGCTCAGTTTCCGTTGAAGTGATAGACCGCACGTACCTTCGCCCGCTGCAGCATATGCGCTTGCTGCCAGCATTTTGACAGTCGTCTGCAGTCATTCAGTGTGATCTATTCATGTTTGTTTGTGCGCGCTCACACCACGCTTGTTCATTGAGTTAGTAATAGTCGGGCCACATTTTCCAATGCACGCTACACATGCAATGCTGCCCGGATCGGCAGTGCAGCGCTACGGGTGTGTCCCTCTCGCACGCGCTGCCCACGGGAAGCGCTTCTCATCAACACCACCGTTTCACACGCGCCTTCTCTGCTTACTTAATCTCTGCTTACTTCTCTGCTTGCTCACCATTTCACCTGCTTACTTAATCAGCTCATGTTTACTACAATTCATATTGCTACCAAAGCCGCTCGCCTTACTTCGTATGACATTGCTGTGTTGCTATCGCATTCATTGCTTCGCCCTTAGGGCGAAACTGTGACATTTTTTCTTGTCTTCATAAGGCATCGTTTTCCTACAATAATCAGTTTAATGAGTAGTATTCTCACAAACTATGTAAAACTTTGCAGCTGTACTTTGAAAATTAACAGTTCTTGTCGGATGCTTACTCACAGTTCTGTTGCCGTAGCTTTCTCTCCTTTATGTCGACAATTCCTCTCTGCACTCTACTTGATCTTCATTAAGCGCCTAAGAATATCTTCTTGACAAGAAGCTACATTCTGATCTTGAGCTGAAGATCTACTGATCAGTTCTCTTTGTTTTAACTGGAATCTAATGTACATATCTACTGGCAAAGCTCTTTTCAGGATTGGAAGCAACATCGATGCATAGGACTCTCTCTTCAAGCCTAAGGATTCCAATCTACGTATGTGCACTTGCACCTTTTGTGACAGCTCTCTTAAACCATCATGGTCGTTGCAACTTGGTACTGTATTCAAGTTACAGTATAGACCACTTGTAACATAACCGCTTATAGTGCAGGACCAGATATAATATGGTCTTTGCAGACTTCCGTTAATTTTCCCATAACACTCTATGTATCGCTTATAGTGCAGTTGCGGGACACGAAATACCGGTTACAGTGCGGCTGCCTGGAAGTTCAGCAGTCAACCTAGCCGGCAAACACTCCCCTCAAGCCACAAATACCGCATTTACTCGAAGTTAACGCACACTTTTTTTCCGATACAACAGGTCCAAAAATTGCGTGCGCGTTAGAATTGAGTATGACCCAAAATGTGCGTTACCATATAGCCATTCTCATTTCAAAATGGCCGCCTCGCACGCGCGTCGAGCCTAGCTACTCTCGAGCCTAGCTACCATAGCTTCTTCCATGTGCTGCAGTACGCATGCTTAGGCAATAGTCTACTGTCTATCTTCACATTCTCTGCATCTGCTCTATCAGCATGAAGTAACCAGTTCATGATGCAGCATTTAAAAGGAAAGTGATTGCGTGTGCAGAGACGAATGGAAATCGGGCCACATCACGGGCGTTCGGAGAATTGGAAACTTGCGTTCAGGACTGGCGCAAACAGAAGGAGAGGATTTTCGCCAGCAAAGCAATGCAGAATGGTTTCAGTGGACCAAAGCAGGACGTAATCTGCAACGATCCATTTCGTCGATACGATCGCCTGTGCCCTATCTTGAAAGCAATCTGTGACGGGTCAAGTCCGCCGCGTGCCGTGTTTTCACCGCTTATAGGTCGTGTTGAAGTGAGAGGCATGATAGCACGAAGGTCAATTCGCTCGCCGCGCTTCGTCACTCGAGCGTTTTGACAGTTCGTTTCCACGGTCATCAAGCGAGATGTGTTCATGTTTGCTTGTGCGCACGTGACACCGTGCTTGTTAATTTATTTTGAACGCGAATACGTAGAGCACGGTGACAGCGACAACTGAAATGCACCTGGAGTGTTCATTATCGAAATAAAATAGTTGTTTTGGTTATAGTGCGGTACCGCTTATAGTGCGGATATTTGCGACTCCGGCGACTTACGTTATAAGCGGTCTACACTGTAGTTAGTTCTTTCATATGCATTTCTTCCAACACGTCATCTTTTCCTTACCGCTGCTTGAGTAGATCAATGGCTTCCCATAGTTACTGTCAGAAGACTGTAGTCTCTCCACGGCAGCTGCCGCTTTTCCGGTTAGTGATGACGGAAGGTATGTAAATTTCTGACTTTCGTTCAAGTCGGTTCTTTCGTGTACAGCTGTTTCAAATTGCCACCAAAATCTCTGCCATTTCATTTTGTCGCCGTCAAACTTCATTATTTCTAGCTTTGCTAGCTTCACTATTGTTGCTTGCTGCGATTTTCTAGTTTCGACATTAAAGTTGGGTTGCTCTCTCGCTGTTTCCCGTACTTCTTGCTGAGAAAGGTACGTGTTGATGCTGTGCAGAGCACTAATTATCTTTAACTCGTACTCAGTGGTTTTCGCAAACTCCGAGTCAGCTGTTTCGGGTGTTATGAACTGCTCCATTGCTCGTTCACTTTCTTTAGCGAGTCTGCAATACCTTTAATCTGGCTGGCTATCAGCGACATCGCTGTGGGATCCTGATTCTCCTCCAGTTTCTTTTCAGCATCGCTCACTAGGTTTGTTACTTGTGTCTTCAGCGTCTTTCGCTTCGTCAAAATCACTTCCCTGTTCATCTCGATAAACTGAGGAATCTGCTAGTCGCTTACAGATTCTAGCGGCGAGATGTCATCCGAGTCTTGGTCATCCTCTGTGTCCGTGCTGCTCCTTGCTGTCGATGTCTCGTCTCGCTGCCATTGGTTCGCTCCCGGGCCTCCTCTTCGTCCATCTTCTTTGGCCAGTCTGTCGTTCTGGTACTCCGTGGCCAGTCGGAAGAGGAGTAGCCGCTATCATGGTCACGGCACCATGTCGCAGAAATGAGACGAGACAACTGCGTTCGATATGAACTAAATCAAGATTCTTCTTTTTCTTTATATTGCTTTTTACCACGCGCGCCTTTGGAGCCCGCCGTCTTCTTCTTTCTCGTCTTGTCCGCTACCATGAGTTTCAATAGTCCCACATGTTTGCACTGATAGTCGCCGTTAAAGATGAGCAACTTGCATTGCGAAGCAATCGGGTGATGCAGGCATCTGCTGCCCCAGCCAACACAGCGACATGGACTACCCGGCAATTTAGCGTTACCTTCATCCCAACCTTCATGTTTCCTTTTTGTTCTTTCGGGGGCCGTTAATATGCAGCTTACACTTGGTGCCCCTCTATCGACATGGTCGGTTTTGTGGGCATCCCCTTTGGCAGCCACTTTTGCCGGCCTTTCCACCCAGGTGGCTATCTTCACACATGTTGGACCATGTAAGCACACAAGCTGATCTACGATTTGAGATGTTACCGCAAAAAACACACGAGACGAAGAAAGAGACAACATGAAGTGCTACTGACAACTGTTGATTTAATGAAACGAACGCCGAGCTTATATAGATCAGACATTTGTGCACCCAAAAAGCAATGAGAAATCCAATGAACACACAGAGTGACTTCAACAGGGGTGTGAAACAAATGCTAAGATCAATGCTGATAGTTTACTGAGGCACCTAAGAGGTGTGTATCAAGTGGAAAGAGACAACAGTTCTTTCTGAGTAACAGCAACTGACGGCAAACTAACGCAATCACCATCCTTAAAGGGATACGGACACAAAAGTTGGCGGGTGGTTTTTTTGCGTTGGAATAAAAGTTGAACTGTTGAAAATGACGAATACAACAAGATGCTTTGAAAAAAAAGAACGAGAAACATATTTTTTTTGCGATTTTCTGTTGCACCTTGCTTCCAAGCGGCCACCGGCAGAAACTGAAATTCGACGTCATAACACCCACCCACACGCGTGGCCAAGGTCGGCCACAGCCGTAGCAGTGTTTCCGGGAGTATCGGTCCCTTGCAGCGTTTGTTTAACCCATTTCGGCGATCTTCGCACGTGGTCCATCTGAAACATTATCGCCGTCGCACACGTTTCCCAGTGATGAGAAGGTGCGTAAACTTTGGATACCTGCCTGTCAGCCATCACGCCCAGCCTGGAGACTTCTAAAAAATGACTTCATTTGCGCGCGTGGACCACTTCGTCGACGATGATTATGTGACCAGCCCGGCTGTGCTGAAAAGCCTCGGCATGCCGCTCAGAAGGTGGCGCCTTATGCCTGACGCTGTGCCATCGATCTTCTCACGAAAACAGCGCATTTGAAAAGAGTAGGCGAAAAGATGTCTGCACTGTTTTCGTTCACTTGCAGCCTTCTTGAGCAGTGTGAGGGCGAGGCTGGGGCGAGATGCCCGAGGCTGGGCACGAAGGCAGTAATGTCTTTAAAAATGTTGGCAAAGCATAGTAAAACAATACAAGGCTAGTGAGTGCGACTCACGAGATCAGTTCTACATGGCAGCGGGGCAGACACACACATAGCTCTGCTTCTCCTCAGGCTAAAGACAGGAAAAACTGGGGAGAATGCCAGACAGGTGCTGTCATCTGTCGGGCGGCTGGTGAAGTGGACGTGAGAGTTTTGGAAGTACTGATACCTCACAACAGTTCCTCATGCCGACGGCATAAACTACTTTTCAGCCATCCACGTAGTGCTCAAGTACCCCGCAGCTGCCTCGCCTGTGTGCGCTCCTGAAAAAGCAAGTTTACAGAGGAAATAACAAAATATTGTTCCACAAGTGTCTGGTGAAGAGCGAAATCTTCGCGCTACGGTTCACGAAAACCTGACCGGCACTTCCACGGCCGCCTGCTCTTCTTCGTCGCTTGACGTGGAAGGCTTGTAACCATAAGCGCTAATATTTCTTGCCATGTTGGAATGGTCCTCGTCATCAGACGTGTACTCATCACTGGTAGAGACACCAGAACTCGAATTCATGCTCGCGATGGCGGCGTGAGCGCTTCCAATGACCGCGGCCGGTCGGCTGGCTATCCGACGAGGGTGTCGTGACGTCACGCCTTCCAACTCCCGCGGGTCAGGTGGTGAGGTGCGCACTCACAAAAATGCCAAAAATTAAAGCCATCGGCTCAAAAATGAGCTAAGTCACTACTTCTTCTCGGTGTAATCACACACTGAGGATTCATTTTCAGCATTTTCGTAAAATTTTCAGATTTTGTGTCCATGTCCTTTTAATGCTAAACTTCAACCTACAACAAGTAGTACATACTAGTATTGTTGAAGGCATATCTGACTACGATAATCCAATATGTCATCTACCTCTGTCGTTTAGTATAAAAAAAAGGTCTTTAGAAAGCACTATGATCGACATGGCACATGAATTCACAGATTCAGGGGTGCGACTCCTGCGCCAATTGCGCCATTTTGATACAAATGCAGATTCCTGTGCCAAGCTGCGCCAAACACAGAAAATCGACCGAAATTGCACCACGCTGCGCCAGAACAGCTTCGGCATGTGTGCTCTGGCAGTGACCGCGAACAGCGAGCTGATTCTTCTCTGAAAAAGAGTGGCCGTTCACGGTTCCGCAGACCGCATGACGATTCTCGTGATTTTCGTGCTTTAACACTGGACCTTTCGGTGCTTCTGGCAAGTGGCCAGCGCGCACGCGGCCATTTTTGGCTGTCATTGCTGTCGGAACGGCCAGGGCTGCTGTGGTTCGAGTGTACTAGAATACGGTTGAGTGGTTAGAGTGGCGCGGCGCTCCCTAGCTGAGGCACAAAATTATGAAAAGCAGGCTTAGGACACTGCGAGCGAACTAGATATTAGGGAGGCGTACACTGCCGCGGGTTCGGCGGGCGGCCGTCCCTGTCCCCAGAGCCAGTAAGGCACGTACACACTTGCGGAAAAATGCGCGCAGTGCGGCGGCGGCGGCAAAACGCAGCATATGCAGGGCGGCCACACCAACCGGCGGCACGCCGCTGCAGCAGTCACATCACTGCTTAGACTCCTCCCCCCTTCTCAAACTATTCGCACCGAACTAGTTTCCCATGCACACGTCAGGAAAGCGGTCGCTCTCATTGGTCTCCTTCATCCGCGGCGCGCGACAAACTGCAAAAAATCGGTCCAGGAGCGATCCCTCCTGCAGCAAGAAAAACATGCTTCGTGGCTGCTTGCGTGGCACGCCTCTTGCCGCCGGACGCGCCTGTATACCGCAAAAATGTACCAATCTGTTTTTATGCCCACATCGGCGAGGGATGAGATATTTTGACATATCGCGAAAGGGTAATAGCGGATATGGAATAAAAAGTCGCAGTTTCATTCGAAAGGCAAAGCATCGATTGCTATAGCAAATCGATTTTTTCACCCCTGGACTTTTACGAAACATCATGACAACGGTGACGGCAGCAATGCACCTGAAGTGTCCATATAATTGATATCGCAATAAAGACAGATTGGAATAATTTTTCGTTATACCAATCCAGGGTTGACTGCAGCTCTGGGTCTGCGGTGACATATGGTGACCAAGAAATTATGTTAGCGTGTCAATTGGACCGCATAATTTCACAACATTTTCCGCTATCAGCATAAGCGTCGGCGCGGGAATATGTAGTTCGTCGATTGTAGTTCCACTGATGTTTTCGGCTTTACAAGAAAACAAACGCCATGCCACCGCTCGACCCACTCTTCCATATTCTAGTACGCTATAGCTACAAAAGTGTGCTTCTACTACGCGCTTTGTATTGGTTGATTCTCTTTTTCATCTTGGTTTCGAAGTGTGCTGCCATATTCCAGTATTCCACAAAAATTCAGATTGGCCTGCTCCAAACTGCTCCAAAATGAAATTTACTCTGCTCCAAGTTGCTCCAAAGTGCAATTTTACTAGCTCCAAAAATTGCTCCAAAATAATTTTGGGCAGTCCTGCCCCTGCAGATTTTGCAGAAATGGCTTGCAATCCTTCGGCAGACGCAAATTCCCTCTGGATTAAGTTTAAGACTGTAATACATGCATTGAACAATTTATACCATTAAAAACAAGAAAACCGTGGAAATACAATCCATGGGTAACGCGTGAGGTAATTCATGCCAAACGAAAAGTGAAAAGGTTACGTCGGTCTTTGAAGACGGCTAAAAATCAATCACTCCAGACATCAAAGTTGATTACCGCCAAGGAAGAACTCAAAATCAGATTAAGCCACTCCAGAAAAGAATACTTTAATACTACCCTGCCTAACTTCGTAAAAGGTAATCCACACAGATTTTGGAATCACTTTCGTGCACGCAAAGTAATCACGCCAGAACGACCCCACGAAGAAAAAGTTTCTCAAGCTAATGCATACAACAAGTACTTCCAGTCGGTATTTACTGCAGATAACGGGTTTGTCCGCCCAATAATTTCTACAGGTTTCACCATCGACTCACTAAACATAACTGACTCAGGAATCTTCTGCTCGGATTAGACACGAAAAAATCTTGTGGCCCTGACGACGTCCCGAACGAATTTTTAAACCGATACGCAGAATTGTGCAGCAGATATCTTGGCATTATCAATCGCATGTCACTTTCAACCAGTCGTGTGCCAGATGACTGGAAAAAAGCAAAGATAATACCAATCCATAAATCAGGATTTTAAAACACCTAACAACATATTTTGAAGAGAATGGCATACTAACAGCCAATCAGCATGGGTTTCGGCACGGGATGTCAACAGTAACACAGTTGACAGAAGTTATACATGACCTAGCACAGACTATTGACAACCGCGATCAAACAGACATAATATTGCTAGATTTTAGCAAAGCATTCGATTGTGTGTGTCACAACAAGCTAATTGCAAAATTTGAGTCAATTATTGGAAACGGAAGCATTACAGCCTGGACTAGAGATTTTTTATCACAACGTTCACAGTTTGTTTTCCATGATCAAGCATCATCTGATACAGTTCCTGTCACATTTGGCGTCCCCCGGGGCTCGGTCTTGGGGCCCTTACTATTTTTAATTTTCATCAATGACATCATCACTAACATAGAATGCAGCATAAAGCTTTTTGCAGATGATTGCATTATATATAAAGAAGTAAGAAGTTATGAAGATCACCTTACTTTGAACAGATGCCTTAACGTGATAAATGACTGGTGTGAACAATGGCAAATGCTTATTAACACCAAGAAATCGGTGTCAATGGTAGTAACAACAAAGAAGATTAAGTCAGAATTCACCTACTTTCTCAATGGACACCCTTAACAAAAGTTCAGCAACACAAGTATCAAGGACTGAATCTAGCATCTGACTTGAAGTGGAACGAGCACGTTGCCAACATCACCCCAGCCGCCACTCGTAAGCTTTTCTTCCTTAAAAGGTCCCTGAAATCTGCTCATAGTCATATCAAACTGCTATGCTATAAAACCTTTGTGCGGCCAGTACTAGAATATGCCAACACGGTTTGGTTTCCTCACACAAAGACAAACATAACCGAAGTGGAAAAAGTTCAGAGGAAGGCAATACGGTTTATTCACAACAAGTACAAAACCACTGACTCGCCCACAAAACTGGCTTCATCCGCAATGGACACACTGGTAATCGGAGCAAAGCAAGCTCGGCTAAAATTAATGCATAACCTGTTGCACAACCGCTTTAACATAAATCCTTCAAAAAATATATTACTTTCTCTACGTCCCGTATTTCACGCCATAAGCATAATAAAATGTTAGTTGAGTACCCTTGTAAAATGGACACATTTAGATACTTTTTTCCCTACTGTTGTTAAGGAGTGGAACCACCTCGACTCAGCAATAGCTCATATAGAATTACCATCAATTTTTAGTAACATGATAGAGAAGATTAAGGAATAACTTCTAGAACAGCTTTCGTCTTATGCAAATTTGTTTTTTACATTGTTTAGATCAATCTCTTATGTTAGATTATACAGTGGAATCTCGATGATACGAATCTCACGGGGTCTCGAAAAATATTCGTATTAGCCGAAATTCATATCATCGAAACACAATTAAATCTAGCTAAATTAAAGAGTTAGCGGTGAACTTACTCAGGCACACCTACGTAAAAAGCATTTACAGTATAGACTACTTATAACGTAATCGTTTATAGTGCAGAACTGGCTACAACGTGGCCTTTTCCGATTCCCGTTTACCCTCCCATAGAACTCCATGTATACTCATACCGCTTACAGTGCAGCCGCGTGAGACGAAATACCGATTATAATGCGGCTTTCGCGGGAAAATCTCGCGGACAAGGGCGGTAGCGAGCACACTTCTCAACGAGGTGCGCCCACCGGTGGGAGAGGAGATCAACGAGGGCGATGTGGAGAATGAGCATGAGACGTGGAGCATGAGTCCAAGGGCAATAAAATCATCGCTGCGCGCCATATGTGCTGAAAGCGCGCGAGGGACGCACGCCTTCGCGGAGAGCGAACGCACAGCGGAAAGCAAATGCGACTTCCGTCGCGCAAAAGGCCGTTGGGGTGTGGGAGGGAGGGAGGGGTGGCGACGCTGTTCTGTGTATCTTGCAACCGGACGCAAGGGTAACTAACTGGCGATGCAATCTCCCACGTGAAAGGAGCAAAGCGGGAAGGCAGCACGGGAGGGGGAGGGGGGGGGGGGCGGCTTATACTCTGCTAACAAATGCGATCTTGTACTTTGCGCCTGTGCCGACTGTTGGTGTTGTCGCGCGCACCGTATCTTGAAAGCGATCTCCACACGGCTCTGACCTTGGTATGCGCTGTGCTTACGCCGCTCAGTTTCCGTTGAAGTGATAGACAGCACGAACCTTTGCTCGCTGCGGCGGCTGCGCTTCCCCGGGGAAAAGCACAAAAGCAACAAAACCGCCACCACTTCAAACTCTTCGCACCCAGTCGCAGTATCCGCGCTGTCCGGCGCCGCGTCCGTGCCTCCGCACCAAAAGAGAAAGGGAGAAAGCGCGTGACTGCGTGCTGTTCTCTTTCGCGGCCGTCGGTGGGACGGCGTTTATTCGTATGAAGCGATGCAGGTCGAAAATCGATTCGTAACAACCGTGCTCTAGCACGTTGCAAAGTAATGGGGCTCGGCCGGGACCACAGAAAAATTCGTATCATCCGGAAATTCGTATTAGCCATGATCGTATCATTGAGATTCCACTGTATTAAGTTATACACTGTTAGGTTGTAAATAGTTGTGTTGCATTTATATTTGATGAGATTGAATTGTATCACAATTTATTGTATTTATCACATTTTCTTTCTTCTTAGATAGCGTTAGAGTTGACTTCACTAATTAAATCCATGAAACAATGTGTTTTTTTTTCTGCATCTGTATTTTTCCAGGCTGTACTGCGTAGCTACATGTAGCGTATCTAGTTTTTTGTACTTTGTATACACTTGTTCTGTGAAAAAATGCTGTATCAACGCTTACATTGTAACAGTGTGCCCACCTGCTATGGTGTTGATAAAGAGACTGGCAGTATTGAAAATAAATAAATAAAACACAGCAGTGCAGGGGACAACTGAAATGACAGAGTTCAAGCTGGCTTACAGAAGGAGCCCGGCGACGACACTCGACGCTGATGAAGGGATCTCAACGTTGCCACTTATCTGCAGCATGCCAAAGAAGCATGACAATGCGCCTGCCTGCGCATCAAGAACCAACAAATGGCTGACATCCGACGCTACAATCTTTGACAACGCTACTACATGGAATACAAGCCTGGCTGACCGTGTGTGAATTTGTAGTCCGATACGCCGACGAACACTTTGCGAAAAGCTTGTGAGATGCTATTTTGGACACTACAAGGTCCTCCAACGCATTATTGCACTGGTCTATGAGTTTGGGCCAGACGGCATTATGCAATCGCAGCGGCACCGCTCACAACCTTTAGTCCATGTTGCACACCTTAAGCCAGCACTAACTGACTTTCTTTGTTGCTTTGTTATTTTTCTTTACTACGTGTGCTTCAGTCTTCGTGTTTGTAGCATCTAAACGATGCTTTTTAACAGGAGGGGGGCATTGACACATGTACTTATTTATCCTTTTTCTGAGGACTGCATTTCACCCGCTAACAACTTAGTTATCGCTCAGTGCAATACGCGCCAGTATGATTTTCAACTTACTCGAGTGTTATCATTGATTCTATCTTGCGTATGTTCTCGCCGAACTTTGTGTAATCGGATTGTATGCGCGACGTCAATTGTGTAGTGTTTTCAGGGAGACTATCACGATTACGCTAGAACCTTCGACAAGTTTCCGCTGTGCAGATTGAGCTGTGCAGAAGCAGATTTCGTCGATCGCCGACTGTGATCGCTGCTGTCGTTGTACTTTGAGTGCCACTTGTTTTGCTGGGCACAGGTTCGCCCAATAAGGAGTTAGTTTCGTGTTCACAGTTTTCGCTACTACACTCTTCACCAACATGACAATAGCGGCTGTGTAACAACGCTGTCATGCATTCACGATGATGGCATGGCAACGGCAGCATCATCACGATTGAATGACAACAGCAAGATTACAATATGGAAACCGATAATTCCGTACGTCCAAAGGCGCTCCAGGAGATGCAAGTAAAGCAGACGTTCCTTACACGGTTCTCCCGCGTGGGAAGGCCAGGTGGCTTCCCGGTGGCGCGAACCCCACCCCTTCGAACCGGTCACAGACGTACACCATCATGTGGCCACGGAGGCCCGCGACCATTGGACCGAGCAAGGAACACTGCAGGGGGAGCCGAAATTGGCTCGACCGGCGAACGCCGGAGAGGGAAGAAGACTGCGAGACACGACGAAGGAAGAGCCTCAGGTAAACATCTCGTTCCGATTTTTTGTCGCGCCTTGCCATTGTTTGCCTTACAATCGACCCTGGCAAACATCTTGGTCTTAACCAGCTTGCTACCAAGTGAATCCTCTGGAGCAATAAACATTGTACTTGTTATTGTACAGTGTGTTGTGTTTATGCTTGTCCTGGTACTGCCGATGCCCGGCTGTACAAGGCGAGCAAAAAGGATTTGGCCGTCAAGCCTTACCCACACAGGCGACTTGAGAGAACCCGAGACTACAAAACAAGGAATGACGTCAATGGATTGACGAAAGTGGTATGATGATGACGGCATGATGACAATGGTGAAACGGGTGTCGAGTGATGACGACAGAGCGATGGCATTTCGACGACGGTATGACAATGAATGCACGATGATGGCTGTATGACGACGAGTGTATGATGATAATGGCGGAATAATGACTGTATCACGAAACCTGTATGATGATGATGGCGTGAAAACGATGACATGACGAGAGTAGGATGACGAAGCTGGAGTGACGATGGCATTACGACGATGGTCTGACAATAGAGGCATGATAGCGACTGTGTGATGATGACTGCATGACTAGGGCAGCATAATCACAATTGAATGATGACAGTATGATTAAAATAAAATAATGAAGAAAGATTGACGTCGATGACCGATGAAGGCAATATGACGGCAATGAGATGACGTTACTGAAGTAATGACAATAATAAAACGGCAGTGTGATGATGAGTGTGTGATGACGAAGATATTGAGAAGGTGGTATGACAAAGGTGGAAGGATGACGGTGCAACGACCCCGAACACATACTTAGTGGCCCAAGCTATTAGACAACTGGAACCACTTGGTCGTAGTAGAAGGTGTGACGATGACAGCATGACGAAAGTCAGATCACGAAGCTGTAATGACGACGAATGAACGACCACAACTACGGTGGTGTCACACCACCACCATAGGGTGGGCGGAGCATGCTATTCAGTTTAATATCCACAAGGTATATTGAAGCAAGAAGGCCAAACTTTAGGCAGATCTTTGTACTTTCCATCATCCCTGTTGTGAGCAGAAGCAGCTTAATTTTGGTCAGTTGGTTCATTGTTGTTATACCTGCTGCAAAGAAGCATTCCTGTTTTCCCTCATTTGCATCCTCGTCTCCTGCACTGAAAGAAGCTTATAGCAGGGCATTTCAGAAGGTTTCTTCAGAAAGGGAATGTGTGACAATTGAGTGATTTCTTCCCATTTGCTTTTAACACTGGGCATACATTATAAAATGGCAACATATTAATTAAACAAGTGATTATAAAAGTTGTACTAAATTTTTAATCAAGAGGTCTAGACACGTCATCCTAATGCTAAAGTTGAAGTCCTTCATCCAAGGGGTTTACAACCGCTCCTAGACATGCAAAATGATGATGCTGCTAACTTGTGCAGGACAATAATGCTGGTCAAATTCACCTGGAAAACTGAAATTGAACTGTTGCAGAGCTGGACTGTCATGCCTTTAGCCCATGACGTCTATGCCTCACTGTTGGGTGAGCATGAAGGGAGTGATTGCACCTTTCAAGGTGCATTAGTAGTGTTGCAAAAAAATTTAGCCCAGTTATGCAGGTTTCTCTAGCAACCACCGTATGCGTAAACAGATGCTACGCTACACCAAACATTGGCAGTGTGGATGGGCTGCGCCGTCATTGCGAATCAAATTTCGCAGTGTGGTAGAAATGCCCTGTAAGTTTTGCACCTTATCTATTATATATATTGCCTGACAATTCTTACATTCTGTTTAAGTTATAGGGATTTAACTTATTCCCAAAGTCTTCACTGTCACTTATTAACAGCTCTAAAGAGTCTGGTGGCTCGCTACGAAGCCCAACTGTCAACATTAGTGGGAAAACAGTTCATTAGCAAGGGGGAAATGTTAGTGAAAGATTTCCTTGCACTAACTAGGGCACCAAGACAGTCCATTATTTTTGCCATGAATTTAGCCCTCTTCGGGGCTGCCCTTTTTTGTTAGGAATGGCACTGCATCTTGTGTCACATAGTTCTGTGATGTTGAATGAAACCGCACTTCTCATGTGACGATCAAAACGCTTTGCACAGAGGCCTTCTTTGTATTTTTATGGAGTGATGCCAGTGCTTGCCTGCAGGAATCTTCCACTGGGCTGGTGTGCGAATGTTTGGTGAGCTATGTTGAATATATCTTGTATTTACTTGTTGCATCCTTGTTACAATATCATTCACCTGAAAGGTATCAACCACACCAACGCAGCATCTTGTTCTCTTTGTGTGCGAGGCTTGCATCTGGGCCTTTCAGGTCCGTTGCTTGAGCGCCACTATTGTCAATATATTGGTTTCAGTCTTTCAAAAATGACCTTGTGCTTGACCACATGTGTTCATCCAGGCTGCTCTACTATCCCTGAGAACTGTGAGAGCAGTTAGGATGCTGTGTGGATTAATCTACAGAGAATTCATGTTCGTTGCTTAACAAGAAGAAATAAATGTTTATGGGAAATGCGGAATTTCTTTGCTGGTTGACGTGGCCCCACTCAAAATACCAGGTCCTGAATGCCCACCACGGTAGCCCACTGGCTATGGTGTTGCGCTGCCGAGGTTGGGGGTTCAATCCCAACTGCAGCGACTGCGTTCCAAAGCAAAAATGCTTGTGCTTTGGCTAATCCCAGGGTGTCAAAATTAATCCAGAACTTGACGGCATGCCTCATAGTCAAATCGTGGAGTTGGCACATGAAACTCCAGATCTTTTTTTTTTTTTTTCATTTTAATGGGTCGGACAGGAGGTGCCTCGTAAGACCAAGAGCAGGTGCCATGGGCTGAGCGCGAATCAAAGGTGAACATGCCAGCTCTGTTCTTGGTTGCCTGCCTTGCAGAGCATGTATGAGGAGAATGTAATAAACAACACTGCTATGCAATTTGAGTATGTGGCTTGTCATGTTTTACATTTGCACTCGGATGTGTGACCAAAGTTGGTTGCACTGTGGCATGCATGTGCTAGAAAACTAGCACCTGTAGTCCTCGGTAGGAGCTAGATTTGTTCAAAACAGCAGTAGTAACCTAGTTTTCTAACAAAGACTAATGGGTCATTCGTTGCCAACTGTCCCAACCTAGCCCACTCCAATTTGTTTAAGAAATTTTTAGGCTTTCAGCATAATGCGAAGCAATTTTTTATAAAATATTCTTTGCAAACAAGCTTTTTCACCAGTGGGAGTATGGCCACACGTTTAGGCCAGGCTATGCGATCACACGTGGATCTGTTTTTTGAAAGGTTTGTGCATGTGCCACGTTACGTGTTGTTCTACTAGCTGCAGAATAGTAAGTTGGACAACCGAGAAGAGTGCGTTAGGTAGGACGCTGGGCTTGCATTGCATGCGCTTGATTTCAGCGTGTGCAGACATGTTTATTTGAAACAGTGTGTAAGCTTTGCATAACCTGCCCAATCAACTCGTGTGACTAGGGTGAGAACTCTGTTCCCACTGCATATGCAGTCTCATCATCATTCCACAACCACATCTGTTGAAGCACTGTAGTACAGACCAGCATTTCACTGCAGGTGGCCGGGAGAGTCACCACAGATGCTCGACCTACTACAGTTTATGAGTGGCATATAGGTTCAGTTGTGATTGTGGTGCAGCAGCTGCTGTGACTTTGGAATTTTAGCATATGGCGACTCGAAAGTTTCCGGAAAGAACATTGAAGTCTTAAGAGTGTTGCTAAATGCAGCTCGGTGAAAGGGTGGACTAGCAACGAATTTGTCTTGTTTGCCTTCGTATTCATTTTTAGAGACACTGCAGATATGGCATATCTTATATTCACAAATCGGAAAAAAAAAATGAAATAACACATATCACACAGAATTGCTGTCACTTGAAGCTGGCTGGTGATACTCAACAGGCTTATAACAATGGAGAGGATGTGCTGTCGTACGGGGCGTTTATGTGAACCTGCCAGAAGCGGTTTGAGTTGGCATGCTGGGCTGGAGGGGACATATTAAGTTCATGTAAAAAACAGTCGTATTGTGTTGAGCAAGCGTTAGGTCGGGATGAGCCAGCCCGACTTCATGGGGTAGGTTGACCCAGCCTGACCCATTTGTAGCACGTATGTAAGCACAGACAGGTGAGACCAGCCAGCGCTGAGACTTGTGTGGGACCTCTGAGATGTCAGCGTTTTTATGTGCCGGCAGCGGGGCTGGTATCGGGACAAGGCAAAGACGAGCACCATGTAGTGCAACCTCATGTGTGTAATATTAAAAGCCATGCATATTGCGCACGGCTGCCTGTTGAAACCTGCTGGTGTCTTGACTGCGTGCCGTCATTGTCGAGACCTGTCAGAGGCGAGTTTGTGTAAATGCAGTCATATTGGTCAGCCTGATTTCTGACTTGTCTTGCATAGCCATAGCAGCACTGCTGCTTTAATCTAAGCTCAGTGATATTAAACATGCTTTGCATGTCAGCATCCATTATCAGCGTAACATGTGTGCATGCGTGTACACACATGTACATCATGGGATCTGCTGCACATGTGCTGGCCTGATCTTTCTATGCAAAATGTTTCTCATGGAGGAGCTTGCTTCAGTAGTAGATCACTGTATGTCAGCTCGGATAGCCAAGCATGTCACGATGCCTCGTCTTTCCACTACTTTAAGGATGCAAGCTTTGACGACATACATGACAGCACAGGACAGCAGAGCAACCATGTTGGGCGCATTTGTGGACAAATTCCTCCTGCTGAAATCTCTATGCATACAAATAAGCTTGAAACAGATTTAAATTCTTGCTTCGTATAAAAATAAATAATGGAAGTAGGTTGGGAGAACCAACCTTGTACTGTTGCCTGAGTATGGGCATGCCAAATGCGCATCAGTGTTTGAAGGCAGTTTTGAGTGGAGGAGGGCTTGTATTCTTCATCTTTAAAATAAATACTATGATGTGTACAAGTCCCTGATATAGCAGATTAAACAGTTTAAACACAATGAAAGCAAACTATTGGCAGCAGCTTATTAAAACTCTGCGCACAACTTTCATACATACCTGCCACATTTGATGCAAACACGGAAGAATCGCAAACTGAAGACAAAGCCCTGTTCAAGCACACACATTTCCATGCTACAGATTGACGTGTGCTTCCACAAGTTCACCCGATTAGTGTACGTGGTTGCATTGACTTGCAGCGCTTGAAGTTGTCCCACTTTCTGGTGGAGGCTTCATTGTGCCTAGCTCGTGCAGATGATGCTTGGCATGTGCTGGACAAATGGTGTGGCTGACTCACTCTTGCGAGGAATTCCACACATGGATTCCTTTGGAAATTGTGCCCCAACAGCTTTTGCATTATCTAGCGTATGTGTCATGCAGCCGCAGTGTTTTATGCCATCGCCGGATGCATGTGCACACCTTGCACCAGTAGCACACCCAGGATCTCTGTCAGGGGGGGGTTGACTGTTTACCTTAGTTTGCCAATACTATCTAAACTGCACTAATTTTAATTGCTTCATGGGAAATGGTCAAAAAATTCGCTTTTTGCACAAGTTTGCGAGTGTGCAGACGAATGCGCGTTTTACATCTTAGTTGCAGTACTGAAAGGCGCCAGGAAAGAAAAGGGGTTAAACAAAAGGGGGGGTTAACTCGGCCTCAGGGGGGGGGGGGATTACAACCCCCGAACCCCCCCCCCGTTGGTGCACTACTACCTTGCACATTTTGGCTGCCACATCCATTGCTGAAATCTTCAGAGCCGAGCTGGAGCAGACTTGGCGATGAAACTGAAAGGGGTGAAGTTTCTCCTATCTCAATGCTTGTCTCAACTGCAGTCCACAATTCAGGACTGATCCGCTGTTCACATGAAGTGGTTGGGGTACAGAAAAAAAAAAACGGCAAAGCTTGCACTAGGCCGCGCAAAGCTCAAGACACAGCGAACCTGGCCGATCAATTGTGTCATAACCTATGAGATACCTGGCATAACCAAGCTCAACTCGGGCATAGCCAAGGCCGAACCTAGCTGCTACCAAGTTCAACCTTGACATAGCCAAGTTCAACCTAGCTACTACCAGGACACGCAATCGATCGGCCAGCTTCGTTGTGACTCGAGCTTTGTGCAGGCCTAGTGCAAGCTTTGCCTCCCCATTACGACGACAAAAGAGAAGTGAAATTGCACGCTGGAATAATTAGCAGCCACGCAGCCAGCTGTGGAAGAAGACGACGAACGCGGGAGCAGTGGCACGAGCGCGTGCCGAGCACGAGTACAAGCGCTAACCGCGGGGCGCCAACGAGCCAGCTGCGGAAGAAGACGACGCTCGAGCCAATGCTGATGATGATAGTTTCGTGAAACGCACGCAGGAGCAGTGGCACAAGCGCGTGCCGAGCATGAGTACGAGCGCTAACCGAGGGGTGCCAACGAACGAGAGGACGATGACGCTCGAGCCAATGCTGATGATGATAGTTTTCTGAAATGCACACGGGAGCAGTGGCACGAGTGCGCACCCGAGCACGAGTGGGGCGCCAACGAGCCAGCTGCAGAAGAAGACGACGACGCTTGCGCCAATGCTGATGACGATAATTTCGTGAAACGCGCAGTTTTTACGGCTGGCTTAAACAGCTTCGCTGTTAAAGGAAAACTGTGTTGGACCTCCCAGCATCCTTGCATAAATTTGGAAGGGGCTGATGCAACTGTGCAAAGTGGCTCACGTGAGGCCTAGAGAGCAGCTGCGATCACCACAACCAAAATCTGGGAAGTCCAAGCTGGGAGACGAGGTCGGCCTGTGGCTAATCCAGCTGCCAGAGACTAGCCCTTTGCATGCAGATTCTGTAGACTGTAAGATTGCAGCTGCTTACAGATTGCTTCCCAGTACAGAGATTCGAGGGACAGCATAAGGTTGGCAAACCTGTTGGGGGCTCCTGTTCCAGTAACTGTTAAGCACCATGTACAAGACCACGTGTCGCATCAGGGTCATGACCGTACAAGGGAGGTATGTTGCACAACCTGCAAGACATTGTATTCTGTCGTGATGCATTCATTGAACATACTGAAAAAGATTCTGAAAAAGTAATTGGAACAGAGCATGGGAAGGTCGTGTATATGCAATTGCAATTCAATGCACAACATAAAGTTGCATGATATTGTGACAGAAGCGAGATGGAGGCGAAGGATGTATTTACAAAATATATACAGAGGAGGCTAGGGCAAGGGACGTCCGATCCGGGCTAAGAGCTAGCGTCTTCATCACCGTCTTTGTCGCGCTGCCAAGCATCGCGTTGATCCATGTATGGATTGCTCCGTAACATCACTCTCCGGCGGCTGAAGCGCCGTCCTGGCGCTTGCTATGAAGGCGAGGAGCTAGAAGAGCAGTATGGCTTCGACCGGGAAACATGAACAACTTCAGTTGGCAGCGACGAGGTCGAAGAATCGGGATCCAGGAGTACAATTTCGTAATTTACGTCACCGAGTTGACGAAGGACCTTGTAGGGCCCGGTGTAACGTGAGAGGAGCTTCTATGATAGGCCAATGTGGCGGCATGGCGACCGTAGGAGCACCAGAGAGCCAGGCGTGAAGTGCACGCTTCTGTGTCGGCTATCGTAACGGGACTTCTGGGCTGCTTGCGAAGCAGAAAGTCGATCGTGGGCAAGTTGACGAGCTGCACGGGCTCTAGCTGCGACGTCACTGGCGTATTCAGTAGGCGAGTGAGGAGCCGAAGGAAGGAGAGTCTCGAAGGGCAACACAGGATGTCGGCCAAACAGCAGATAAAACGGTGAATATCTGGCGGTGTCATGCCGCGAGGAATTGTACGCAAAGGTAACAAAGGGTAACGTGCAGTCCCAGTCACGGTGATCTGGTGAAACATACATGGCCAGCATCTCGGTTAGCATTCGGTTCAGGCGCTCGGCCAATCCATTCGTCTGTGGATGATAAGCGTTGGTGAGCTTATGTTCAGTGGAGCAAGCACGAAGGATGTCATCTACCACTCTTGATAGGAAGTACCTCCCGCGATCGGTGAGGAGCTGCCGAGGGGCGCCATGATGTAGAATTACGTCGTGTAGGAGAAAGTCAGCGACGTCTGTAGAACAGCTTGTCGGTAAAGCCCTGGTGATTGCGAAGCGCGTGGCATAGTCTGTGGTGACCGCAACCCATTTGTTTCCTGAGATGGACATAGGGAAAGGGCCTAGAAGGTCAAGGCCGACGCGGAAGAATGGCTCTGCAGGGATATCAATAGGTTGTAGCTGGCCTGCAGGCAGCGCTGAAGGGCGCTTGCGGCGTTGGCAGCGTTCACAAGCTGCGACGTAGCGGAGCACAGAACGGTACATGCCAGGCCAGAAAAACCGGCGTCGGATGTGGGCGTAAGTACGCGAGACACCTAAGTGACCGGCAGTTGGTACGTCGTGAAGCGGGTGAAGAACAGTGGAGCGAAGATGGCGAGGTAGGACAAGCAGAAGCTCTGGGCCATCTGAGCTGAGATTACGACGATACAGAACGTTGTCGTGTAGCTCAAACAGGCGAACAGAATGGTCTGGTGATGGAGAGGTAAGACGGTCGATGATAAGCCGTATGGACATGTCTCGTCGCTGTTCGGTGAGGATATCATCCAAAGCAAGGATGGACAGTACGCAGGCGTCGGAGTCAGGTTCAAGAAGGTCGGGAGCATCGACAGGGTGACGGGACAAGCAATCAGCGTCCTGGTGCAATCGTCGAGACTTGTAGTGCACATCAAACGAGTATTCTTGAAGCCGTAATGCCCAGCGGCCGAGACGTCCAGACGGATCCTTCAGCGACGAAAGCCAGCATAGAGCATGATGGTCTGTAATTACAGAAAAAGTTCGGCCAAACAAGTAAGGTCTGAATTTGGTGACAGCCCACACTAAAGCCAAGCACTCACGTTCAGTGATGGAAAAGTTTCGTTCAGACGAGGACAGAAGGCGACTGGCATAGGCGATGACACATTCCTTGCCATGCTGTGTTTGGCCAAGGACAGCCCCAATTCTATGACCACTGGCATCAGTGCGAAGTTCCGTAGGCAATGAGGGGTCGAAATGGGCCAGTATTGGTGGTGTAGTGAGTAGGTGGACGAGGGCAGAAAACGAAGCTGCTTGTTTGGGTCCCCACACGAAAGGAACGTCCTTCTTCAAGAGTTCCGTAAGAGCGCGGGCGATGTCCGCGAAGTTCCGGACAAAGCGACGAAAGTAGGAACATAATCCTACAAAACTGCGGACGTCTTTGGCTGAACGCGGCACGGGAAATTGTTACACAGGTCGCACCTTGTCGGGGTCTGGTTGAACACCGGCAGCACTGACAAGGTGACCGAGCATAGTTATCTCGCGCTGTCCCGAAACGGCACTTGGCGGAGTTCAGCTAAAGGGTTGCTCTTCGGAAGACGGCAAGAACGGCCAATAAACGGATGAGGTGGCTCTCAAACGTAGGCGAGTAGACAATCACATCGTCTAAATAGCATAGACAGATGGACCACTTATCCCCGCAGCAGCGAGTCCATCATACGTTCGAAAGTAGCTGGGGCATTGCACAGTTCGAATGGCATGACCTTGAATTGGTATAGGCCATCGGGCGTAATAAAGGCAGTTTTTTCGCGGTCCATAGGGTCGACTGAAATCTGCCAAGAGCCAGACCGAAGGTCGATGGAAGAAAAATATTGGGCTCCATGAAGGCAGTCGAGGGCGTCATCGATACGAGGCAAAGGGTAGACGTCTTTATGAGTGACTTTGTTCAAATTCCGATAATCAATGCAGAAACGCCGGCTGCCATCCTTCTTTTTCACGAGAACGAAAGGGGAGGCCCACGGGCTAGATCAAGGTTCTATGACGTCTTTTGTAATCATTTTGTCGACCTCGTTCTGGATGACTTGACGTTCGTGATGCGATACGCGATATGGATGTTGGCGTATAGGAGTGGCGTCACCAGTGTTGATTCGATAAGCCATGACAGATGTTTGGCCTAGAGGACGGCCGTCAAAATCAAAGATGTCACGATAGGATGCCAGGACCCGGTAGAGATCTTGGGCTTGCGCCTGGGTCAGATCGGGAGCAATCATCTTGTTCATGTCGTCGAGAGACGAAGGCGCGAAGTTAGCCGAGCAAGAAGGCGGCGAAATATCGGCATCCAAAGTGACAATCTTGCAGGGGTCAAGCGCGGAAATGGTGGCCAGCGACATGCCTTGCGGGATAACCTGAGTCAACAGGCTGACGTTGAGAAGCAGCACGACCACCGTATTGTCAGCAACGGAAACAATGGTGTGAGCCAGGGCGACATCGCGGGCTAACAGGACGTCGATAATCAGAGACAAGACGTAGTCACGATCGGGAATGTCATGTGAAGACGTCAAAGTAACGTATGTAGCAGCTTGAGGCGGCAAACGAACGTGGTGGCGAGAGCATAAGCGTGGCGTTATGTCAGCTGGACTGTCGGGAGGATGGGGCAGCTCAAGCTGAAGAGCACCGGTCGCACAATCAATGAGGGCAGAATGAGTGGACAAAAAATCTAAGCCAAGAATAAGGTCATGGGGGCACTTCTCGATGACGGCAAATTCGACGGAAGTGGGATGACCAGCAATGCAGACGCGGGCAGTGCACATCCCAAGAACGGCAGGAGTCCCTCCATCAGCGACCCGGAGGATGCGGGAGGCGGCAGGCGTGAGCACTTCATGAAGGCGTCGACGAAAATCTGCACTCATTACAGAGATGTGCACGCCAGTATCGATGAGTGCAGAAATAGTTATGCCATCAACATCAATGTCTAACAACCTTCGTCTTGTCGGCAGCGTCAGAAGAGGATTTGTGGTGGCAGTCGTCAATGCAGCGTCACCTCCGGGCGCTGCATTGTTTAGTTTTCCTGATAGGCACGAGCAGGGTTGAAGGGGGATGACGGGCGGCGAGTCTGTGGTGAGCGTGACGATGGGCGACGGCCTGGAGGTGAGCGTGACTGGTGACCACGCTGCGACGGGGGGCGGCTACTTATCCTGGGGGAATCACCGTCGTTGGGGAAATACGTCTGGGAAATAGGCGGAATGTGGGTGCTCTCGGGACGGCGGTAAGGGGTAGACAGTGTTCGAGGCGCCAAGGACCAGCGGGTGGCGTAATAACGGGCGACGTGGCCGATACGGTGGCAAGTAAAACATATCGGTCGATCGTCAGGGGTTCGCCACGCAGCAGGGTTGCGATATCGAGTAGCGTATCGCTGCTCTTGATAAGAAGAGGGCGGACGCTACGAAGTTTGTGTTGGGCTGGCAACGGTGCACACAGAGTGAATGCCCATGTTGGCGAGCTCCTGCCGGACAATGGCTTGAATGAATGGAGCCGTAATCGAGCTCGAGTCACAGGCATGAACTGGAGCAGGGGTCATGGCCTCAAGTTCGCGGCGTACAATACGGGCCAGGTGATCTGGTGGAACCGACGGTTGTGCAGCCATGCAGTCTTTGCAAGAGGACGTTGCCGCCGTGTTGGGAAGCCGGGCAAACGAGTGGCCCATGCGCCGGCTTTTAGCCTGCTCAAAGCGCCGGCACTCCTTTATAATGGCGTCAACTGTAAAACAATTTCTACACATTAAAAGGTTGAAGGCGTCGTCGGCGATCCCTTCCAAGATATGCCCAACCTTGTCATCCTCCGTCATCTCGGCGTCGGCCTTTCAGCATAGCGCTAATACGTCTTCTATGTACGCGACGTAATATTCAGTAGCCGTCTGCGCACGTGACGCGAGTGTCTTTGTCGCGGCGATCTTCCGGCCAAGGGGCTTCCCAAACAATTCTCGGGAGTTTTTCTTTGCAGGTGTCCCAGCTCCCAATCTCAGCTTCGTGATTATCAAACCATACCTTCGCAGTGCCTGTCAGGTAGAAGATTATATTTGCCAACATCATGGTAGGATCCCATCGGTTGTTTTTACTCACGCATTCATACTGCGCCAGCCAGTCTTCAACGTCCGCGTCACCGGAACCGAAGAATGTGCCAGGATCCCGGGGTTGCACAAGCACGACCGTTGAAGTGGCGGGTGCTGATGCAAACGCTGTGTCTTCCGCTATTGCAGACAGATGTCCGAAACGACGGCCGCTGCGAAGTTCCGTTGTGAGGTGAGACGTACCCCGCACCTCCACCAAAATGTAACAGAAGCGAGATGGAGGCGAAGGATGTATTTACAAAATATATACAGAGGAGGCTAGGGCAAAGGACGTCCGATCCGGGCCAAGAGCTAGCGTCTTCGTCGTCGTCTTTGCCGCGCTGCCAAGCATCGCGTTGATCCATGTATGGATTGCTCCGTAACAATATGTAGCAATGTAATTTCTGGAGTTAAACATATACAAAATAAGAAGATCATCAGTATTTTATTCCATTACTATAATTTGTGAGGTCAAGACGAAGCACACATCTTCTATTTTGCTGTGCTCCTCACTCGTGGTGTGCGTCCTTAGCTCAGTTCTCTCTGTATTGCACCTCATTTGCTATATTTCTTTCTTGAGTACATTTTTTTTTGCCTGTTTTCCTTCCAAATGCCTTTTTCTTTATTCATTTGTTAGCACTTCATAAAAACAAAAGTGTAGCCAGGACAGAGCTACCCTTGTTTTGGATTGCTGCTGTTCTGTCATGGTAAGCGTAATGGTGGTTTCTGTGACTACAACTGGAAACAGGATTGCTCCAATGCACTATGTCAACCATCGCAATCCCATTTATGGCGCCTGTTATCCACAGCCTGGGTAAAATGGCGCTGCTCTGCAGTTTCTGCATTAGCCCCTGTAATGTCATGAATTTTTGTCTTGGCTAGTGTCCAAATAAAATTATTTCATTGTGTTTGAAAGGTGGGCAAAGAGTCAACCTGGAGACTTTACCTGCTGGAAAATTAGCAAAAATGCTGTGAAATCTACGATGTCACACTGATCTCATTGATGCCATGGTTTGCACATGAGCTTCATGAAGGAATGGCTGGTTCATTTTTAGGCTAATTATTTCTTTTTGTCTGTTTACCTGAAAAGTGTTAAGTGTAGTTTTGAATGACACGTCACAAGCCTGGACTGATTCTGCATTTTCCTTTAGTTAAAGCTTTCCTTTGACGCTCCCTGCAGTTCTTGCACTATTCTTGGGCCCACCATCATGTCATTTGATCTCGGTAATGACCCCATTCTTGGTCGCAAAAAATGCACTCTGGTGCAAGTTGATGGGAGGGGATATCCAAAAAAGTTTATTTACTTAGATTTAGGCATCCCAGGTGGTCAAGATTAATCCGGCTTCAGCATGCCTCATAATCATATAGTGGTTTTGGCACGCAACACCCCAGAATTTATTCATTTATTTTGACTGTGTGGTGCACATTAAGAGAACCCTAGGGGTTCCAGATGGGCACAGTATGCTGTCTTTCTAGCTTGCCTGCTTTGGATTGCATCACTGACCTCGTAAGCATGCACATGTGTCTATGCGTAGTGCACCCGACTGTTTCCCCCTGATGGCATGTTGGCTGTAATAAGTGCACTACTACTATCAGGTGACATGGTGCATCCCACATTGCATTTGAAGTTAGTGAAGGCACTTATTGGCGCAGTTGTTCCAAGGCCTGGTTCACGGGTTGCATCCATTGCCAAAAGCTTTGAGCAGCTCAGCTTGGCCGAGCCCACCACCGTCGGGAGGAGGCCGACGACAGTTGCAAACCGTCGATCGTTCCGAGCCACATCGGGCATTGTTCGACCCTCGGCAGTGCGGAGGACCCATTCAGTGCTGACGCAGAAGAAGCCACTGACTGCCGTGCAGGTGGCCGTGCGCAACTTGGAGGCACGCTGCACCAGCCCTGCCCCCAAGGAGACTCGGGCCAATCACTCCTTCCTGTGGACACGAGACGACAAGGGTACTCCGCTGCCATCGTGATTTTTCTTACTATTAACATT
Source organism: Dermacentor silvarum (assembly GCF_013339745.2). Classification (NCBI taxonomy): domain Eukaryota; kingdom Metazoa; phylum Arthropoda; class Arachnida; order Ixodida; family Ixodidae; genus Dermacentor; species Dermacentor silvarum. The sequence continues at coordinate 19,742,623 of NC_051156.1, read as the reverse complement.
GCATGGGTACAGTGCCGTGGAATATGTAGACCAATTAGTCAACCAGGTAAAAAAATCGATCATCAAAAACAAGTGTGAGCAATTGTGTGTCAGTACAGTTTCATTGGCAATAAGTGTGTTATAACTGAATTGTAGTAGCATTTTGCTGTGCCTAAACAAATACAATGCTTGTCACTTGCATGTCAGATGAACTACCACAACAGGAAACTACACAGAATCTTTCAACTCAAAGTGTTGGATGTAGTGTGGTAAAACACACGATTGTGATGTTGCAGAGCTCCAATATGGCGGATCATTAAGCAGTGCCTGTGGTGAAACAAGCAAGTGAGTTGCCAGGCTGACCCGCCTTTTCATTCTTCATGTTAGTTTGTCTTTTAATGTGACTAACTGTTTAGTACTACATTGAAACCTTGTTCATTTGACCCTCATTAATTTGGAAAATCGGATAATTCGGACTCGTCCTCTGGTCCCGGCAGGTGCATGCATTATTTAATGCAATCAAAATCTCGTTAATTTGGACATATTTGGCCGCACATCGGTTAATTCAGACAACTCTCGGAGCTCGGTGAGTTTGGAGCGGCATAGATGTGAGACACAAAAGAGCAACAACGGCATCCCACCGAACTGATCTGCATCGCCATACGCATTGGTGGAAATCGTGCGTGAATGACAGCTACGCCGCAAGACTGTGTGCACATTTGTGCCTTTATTAAGCCTTTATACTTGCAATTAACCACCATGTATAACAGCATGCCTTCATTATTTTGTAGTCGCCATTCTTGATCGTGTTGATAGCCGCCACAGTTTCATCCACAGCGGTTGCAGCAAACAGCGGTTTCGTTTTGACCCGGTATATATGTTGGCCGCGTGCCTTCATAACTGTGTAGTCGCCATGCATGACCGCGTCAATAGCTGCTGCGGTTTAGTCCGCAGCAGTTGCGGCAAACCGTACATTTATTTTGACTCATTGAAAAGCTGTCGGGTTGAAGAGCACTGACTACACTACAATGGACGGACGATCTGTTGGCAAAGAGCTCACTGGCGAAAGAATAACCAGGATGAGTGCGTGCACGCAGTAGTGAAAAGGGAGTCGCGAGGCGTTCGCTGCTGCAAGTGTCAATCAGTCACAAGATGACGTGAATTAACAGCTTCTGCACGAGACGTAAAGGTACAGGTTGCCAACTTAATGTTAAAAACCGTGAAAGTTAGAATATTTCTTTAAAATAGTAAATTTTGCCTTTATTCGAATGTAACGTCAGGGTCGAGTTCAAGCAACAAAAATTATGAAAAAAAAAAAACTCGCGTTACAATCGAATAAATATGGCATTGATGCATATATTTCATATGCGTACGTACAAGCACCTTCCTAACCGTTCCCAACTGAAACAAACGCACGCACAACATCCGGTTGTGAGTAAACGAGAGCTTACGTTACAGCGGAACGTTATACCAGTGGCGTCTACTTTAAGTGGTTGGTGCAGCCACGACGTACTGAGATGTTGTAGTACTATCAAAGAGCATGCCACAATCAGTTAAACACTGTTCCGACTGTGTACAATCAATAAGCGCGACAAACGCCCTCGACGCTGTGCTACCGCGGCTACGCCAGCTTAGGCTTTTGACTTCTAGCAAGATGGTGGCGATTGGCTTCACTTTTGGAGAGCCACCTCCACTCCAGAAGTGCAAGTATACAGGAACTGACTGTAGTGATGTAGTCATCACTATAGTCATAATACTGTATTGACGGGTAGCAGCATCCGGTCCGGAACCTTTGTAATAGCGAACTCTCCTATCTGGTTTCAAAGCGCCGTGGAAAAGCGTTGGGCTCGTAATTTTGGGGTCGTGAGTTCCAGTGGCGCACCGACGGGGGGGTGATTCGGGGGTTGTAACCCCCCCCTGAGGCCGACTTAACCCCCTCTTTTGTTTAACCCCTTTTCTTTCCTTACGCATTTCAGTACTGCAACTAAGATGTAAGACGCGCAATCGTCTGCACACTCGCAAAAAGCACATTTTTTGACAATTTCCCCCGAAGAAAGTGAAATTAGCGCTGTTTAGATGGTATTGGCCAACTGTCAACCCCCCCCTGGCAGAGATCCTGGGTGCGCTACTGGTGAGTTCAAACCTCATTCTGGGAAAATTTTTTTATGCGATAGGGCATTACTTGGCTCATTGTGTGACCCCGCCATCATCAGAAATCCGTGGCAGAAAAGCCATGGCAGAAAAATTACACACAAATTGCGTCATCTTTATCTAACTAAAATAGAGAAGTGGCCACGGTGAGGATTCAATCCTCTGCCCCACTGCCACTGCTACCACTTCACGAGGCACTAGAATCGACTTGGCGTTCGAGAACATGCCACGCACAGCGCACGAAGATACGCATTTACATACTACTCCGATCACAAGGTCATGCTGCTGTCGATAAACTTAGACCTACAGACACCATCACTGGAGCCCATGGACGATGACGACGAATATGATGCAACACACTTCAAGTACCTGTCAGATGAAGACTGCGACATCTCCCCAGCGTATGAGGTGGAGTTCGCCTACGAGCTCGATAAAGAAATGTAGTGTCAACACCATGGTGCTGCTCGGAAAAGTACTGTCATCACTCGGCAAAGTGGTGTCATTGTGCTGAAAAGTGGTTTCATCGAGCAAGAACACTCAATGTGCATGAAACACTACCTTAAAGGGACACTAAAGAGAAACCGGAAGTTGAGCTTAACTGGTAGATTATCCTTTCACGATCACAGCCATGCCATTCTTACTGCAAACAGATGTTTAATAAGCAAGAAAATAGCGAAAAACTGAAGGATAGGTGCTGACGCCCCTTCGAATTTCCCACACTACACGTTCGTGACGTCGGAGATTACAAATGCAGGCAGGTCGCGATTGGTCGAGAGCGATTTATCGCTGTTAATAAAACGCAAAATGAAATACACCTTAAACGTACATAAACAGCATTTGCCAACTTTTTAAACCGTTTCAAGCGAGGAAGTACAAGTTTAGCACAAAATTAAATAAGAAAAAATGGCATGGCGATACATCCGGTCGTGATAGTTTCGTAGTTTCGTTTTTAATCGTCGCGCGCGCCTGTTCCGATCTACGGTGTTTAGTTGCGTGTTGCGTGGCTCGAAAAACGTCGACTTCGCGGGAAACAGCCAGAAAATGCCTCGTGTGTGTAGTGTTGAGGGCTGTATAAATGGCCCAAGGCGCTTGCTCAGGGGCAGTGGCAGTGTTGACTCAATTGTGTCCTTTCATGTGGTGTCGCGCGGTGAGCCCTGGCTCCCCGGCATTTGCAATGGCTCAGTGCTCTGCCGATGATAAAACGGCAAAAGAGCCAGAGAAACCGATGGTGTGCTCTCTGCATTTCTCGCCCTCGGATTATGTGTATAATCCTGCCCTCAGAAAGTATCTTGGCGTGCCCTAGAGGCCAGTCCTTTCTCGAGCAGCTGTTCCCTCAATGTGGCCTTCATCAAACCCCCTACCAGTGCTTCTGCAGCAGAAAACTGGCAGCTCGGTGAGTGCTGAATGTCATTAAATAAAGCCACGAAATAACCATACCGAGTACGTGCGCAACTTTCTACGCTTGTTTTGTCGGGAACATCGTCGCCTGGTGGACCGGACACACGCCTTCCGTCGACGAAAACGAAGCTTTGCTTTCCGCCGGCGCGGCCGGCGGCTCACCGCCATTGCACGTGGAAACACCTACCGCTCGAGCATGGAGGATCATTTCGCGCTCCGTTTCACTGAATATTGCTGACATCCAGTCCTGCTTCCCTGGCAAGCTCTTCGTTGCAAGGTTCAGCGGCAGCAACGGTATCCATCGCGGCGAACGCAAATGCAGCGACCATGCATGCAGCCATGATGCATCCAGCGCCTCGGCCGTTTACGCAAGCCGTGACGTATCATGGCGCATTCTGATTTGCTGAGAGCAATGCAATCTGTGACGACACTGCTTCAGCGCCAAATCTAGGGTGAGAGAAATTGAGGAAGAGATATTTGGTCTTTGTTTACGAATTTCTCCGCTATTAACTCATATTTTGCACCCAACAAAAACTGCATGCATTCCTGAAGGTCCCTCTTTTATTCCAGCTGAACTTCCTCTTTCTCTTTAGTGCCCCTTTAATGAGAACTCGCAAATAAAGCTGAGCTGAGAGATTGCAATATGGCCGATTTGTCGTCTTGCATTGTTGGGACCTCATAAGCAGCTACATTACACTTGGAAACGTAACTCAGCAGCACTAAACTCAGTAACACATTTAGCGACAAGTAATGCTCTCGCATTTACACAAAAATTCCTTAGGTGCCGCCATATTCTTTTTTTAAAGGTTGCTGCATTATCTTTTTCTCGTTTGACAGCTGCTGTACTTGTTCTTTTGTCCTTTGCTTCACCACCACGCCTAACATGGAGGGCTCCTGCCAAGGGAAGTGAAGCAACCCGTTTCATAGCCCAGGTGGGGGCCTTGGGTAGATGCTGCTTTAGTGGCCTCAGACCAATGAATAATGACGCATTGTTACGCTATTACTGTGCGCTTCAGTGAGATGGGCCCCTGCATCCACTGACTAGCAAAACTCTGTGCACTTTATACGCGATGGAATAAAAATGGACCCCCTGAATTTAGCAGTGAGGTAGCCCGACAAAATAGTGTATATGCTATTAGGATGGGCCTCCTCACTGTAGTGAGTGCCAAGTATACAACCTCCTTGAGTGCCCCTTGCCATCGGTTAGGGACGAACGGAGCAAGGCGCATACTTCTCCGTAGTCCCTAGGCGCAGTCCCCATATATCTTTCTCGCAACTTACACGTGCACACAAGCGTCGGGCAAAGGTGGAGCTCTCTCTTGTCTGCGCCGTTGACAAAATGGAAATGTGCGTTGCAGCAAACAGTAGTTCCGTTTTGACTCGGTGCGTACGGTGGCCACATACCTTCAGAACAGTATGGTTGCTGTCCATGATCGCGTTGATAGCGACCACAGTTTTGTCTGCACCAGTTGCAGCAAACAGTAGTTTCGTTTTAACTCTGCGAATCCCTTGAGAATCAAGAGTGTTGGCTACATCGCGATAGGCGAACGATCTGTTGGCACCCAGCTCACTCACTGGTGAAAGCATAATCGGGATGTGTGCAGTAGTGAAAAGTGTGTCCCGAATCAAGATGCGTGCCGCGACCACCCTGGAAAGGAAGTTGCAAGGCCTTCGCCGCTGCGAGTGCTAATCAGAAACGAGATGACGAGAGCTGTAGCTTCTGCACTGCTTTTGTGCAAAATAAAAATGGGATTAGTTGATTCATTCAGTAAATAAAAGCGTGTTGACGTAGTAAGCATTTGTTTACTGCTTTCTTGATACCCTCAATAATTCGACATTCGGTTCATTCTCTTTGGACACATGAAATTCAAATTAATGAGGTTTTACTGTATTTACAATTTATGACAAGGCAATGAATAGCATAAGCCACAATGGATACAAACTTGTAGTTTGCCAGTTTGTCGCGGTCAGCCAGTCGGCACCACCGGTCCTTCGACTGCCCTGCGACATTATTAGTATAGAGGAGTGTACTTGTGCCACTAGTCCATAGTACGGTGGTGAAATTCATTGCTTTGCTTCAGTGAACCACTGTGGAGCACGGCAGAGAGTGACAAGCCATATGAGGACATCACTTGGGAGATGGTGAGTAGACTCTTTTTACCACTAGTTGGCACAAGTCTTGCCAAAACACGAGAAGCTCTAAACTGTGTAGTAGGCCCAGCCACTTTGTTGAATTCACGAGCTGATTGGTGCTGAAAGTCTCATTTCTGTGCTGGTGGATGCTTAGTGTGATCGTCTCCTATTTGCTGGTGCAGGTGGATGACAGCAGTTCATCATCGACCACGTACGAGCACCTGTACGAGCCCATCTACGATGTCCTCGACCACCAACTGCCGGTGAGGCTTGGGGGCTGTCACTCCGACAAGAAATATGGTTGAACTTACAATGCACACAAGCATAACCCTGGTGGGACACGAGTTCTTTAGGGACAGTAAACCTTTCTCATCTCTGGTATTTTGTAGTGAAGGAATTCCAGCATAGGCCCTTTTTATTCAGATGCGGTCTTTGTGGCATGCAAGTCTCCAGGCTATGAGACATTCTTGTGCCCTGCAGGCACCTGAGCTCGAGCATTAGCTCTGCCAAAGGAAACCACTGTAGTAGATAGAACATTCTCTCTGTTGCATTTTTGTAAACCGTTCTGAAAACATTTTCTTGCGATTATATGGACACTCAAAAGAGGTTCCGTATAGAGTCCAACGGTGATGAAATCGTCACCGTGCGCCGTATGCTGTATGTGTGCCAAAAGAAGGAGGGAGGGGAGGCGACGTTTAGCTGCGGCACCAAGTGCGTATTTATATAAAAACTTTTCGAGGCAAGAAGGTGGTAAAGACTTCCGACGCTGCTCGATGAGTGTCCCGTTCTGATCTCGTCGAAAAACTCCGATCCGCCCCCAGAGGCACCGGCATTAGTCACCAACGCCGCGTGCATACCGTGCGAACGCGGGCAAAACGCCGACGGCAGTCGACAACAGTTATGCGCGTTGCTGGTGCTGCTGCATGTCCAAGTTTATACAGCTGATAAAAGTACTATCCGTAGGGCCCTTTCACGCTTGCGACTAGGCGAGGTCGCGCGACCAAGTTAGTCGCAAAGAGACCAGTCGCAAGTAGTCGCAAATGGTCGCTTTTCTCGAAATGCGACCGTTTTGGATCAGTCGCTCACTGCTCGATTTTTCAGTCACGCGACCGCAGTCGCAGAACAGCTGAACCAATCAGATGCGAAGGAACATGACAGTCCGTATATGCTGACGCTTATTTTACGCGGCGATGACATTCAAGCAGACGTGAATGGCATATCATGAGACATTTCGGTTTAGCGACTCGTCGGTCGCATTTGTCAGTGTGAACATCGTTCGTCTTGAGTAGCTTTCTGGTCGCCAGTCGCAATCGGTCGCGCGACCTCGCCTAGTCGCAATTGTGAATGGGCCCTTACTCCGTATAGCTCTCTACTAATTTGCTATTGCAATTGATGCTTTGCCTTTCGGGTGAAACTGCAACATTTTTTAACACGAAAGTGTTTTATGCCGGGTTTCACACTGATCTCTGGCAACGAATGTAACGGATGTCAATGTGACGTCGGCTCTGGCGCCGCTGCCGAAGTACTGCATCATGACACTAACGTGCGCCGACAAAGAGCATTTCGGTAGTCACAACGGTGTAGCCATAGAATAAAGAATCATGTGTAAACGTATAGCTTCGTGACCTTGTAAACTCATCATTTTCAGCGAAGTACTGTGTAATAGGCGCAAGTTGGAGTACGCTAGCGCAAGACAGGGGTAATTGGAGATCGCAGGGAGAGGCCTTCGTATTGCAGGGGACATAAAAATATAGGCTGATGATGATGATGACGGTGTAATAAATAATAAAATAAACATTATTAAAAGTGTGCGACGCCAGGATGCGAACCCAGAACCTCTAGTACAGAAGCCCAACATTGACACCATTACGGCACGGACGCATGCACAGACACGCACCTTAGAACACCCTTATCAATTTCTCGCAGGCAAGTTAGCGCGTAGAGACGCCTGGCGAGTTTCCACGCCGCTCACCAACAGGACGCGCACGAAGCAAACATGCAACACGGTTGCCCACCCACAAATCGTGCGCCTTTCGTTGTAGCGCACCACAAGTTTTTGGAGCAAATATGCAACAGCTTCTGTGAAGACTTTCGTGTTCTACCATTTCCTATGAAAGAGGAATCAACCATAATTTTATTCAATAATTTTCCTTCAAGTGCCACGACACGCACTTGAATCACATGCACTCTTCACTGGTACACGGGTGATTTGGTTCTGGTAATACCTGAACAGTGTGCATGTAGCCCAAAGTGAACAAATCAACCGACATCAAATAAGGAAAGGCTTGTTGACCTGTTAGTAGTAAGTATACACAGGGTCTTTGAGGTAACTAAACTGCTGTGTGGTGTCATCTGCTCTGTCTACATTATGTTGTCTACCTCGCAAACGCTCCAGTTGATAGCTGTGGAGGCACTACGTCACGCAGGTTTCCAGATGGATCCACAATTTTCTATGGAGTGGTATTGACTGCCCAGCGGAGGGATCTCAACTTGAGATCCACTCGATATCCGCCACTGGAACAGTCATGCTCCAAAAAGGGCAGAAGAAAGTTTTGCTTTGCAAGTGCTTCAAATCTGCCACTAGAATTCAGCAAAGTGTAGTTGAGCACTTGAAGAATGTCGGGTTAGACCTTGAAAGTGTAACAAGTGTCTGCAACAAATAACTAATGGCCCCCAGAGGACTTGCTGCTAGGTTTGGGTGATCCAGTAAAACAAAAGTTTTCAACCGAAATTCTATAGTCTGGAAATTACTATACTTGACTGCCCTTCATACCTTAGTGTGGCTCACAATAGTTGTGTGTTCGAATGTTCAAGAAATCTGAAATGAAGAGTTCTCTGTAGATAAGAATGGACAACTGGCAGGACTTCCAGACACAGGTGAGCTGTCCAAGTAGATGAATGAACGACTGTTGAACTAACAGAAGTTGACCCTATATGTGGTCTCCAAATTGCACCTCCCAGTGATGGCTTTCTTGTAGTAGTGAGCACCGATCTCAAAGGCTTGTGTACTGCAGGTGTTGGAAGCGATTGCAGAAGCACGTCACTACCTATGTCCTTCCTTTACAATGCTTTTCTTGCACATGCATCTCCAACAAACGTGCTCAAGGTCTCTAGAACTGTGCAAGCCATCTGCTAGTGAAGTCTGGAAAGCTTGTGTTTGGCGTCTGGGGCCCACCGTGAAGGGGCACACATCCTGTCAACCTGTGGCACTGGCGTGCATTTTGTTAAGTGACTTTTACGGGTTGGCTCATTTGTTGTTTAGGCACATTTGAAAGATTATCCCATAATGTCTTTGGTGAGCAGGTTGCATTTACTGCTTAACCTGTTTTGTAGGTAAGCTTTAGTGAAAGCTACTCATTATGCCTTGGCTTTGTTGAGTTAAAGGGGCATAATAACACCGCTAACCGCAAACTGTCTCGTAGGGAAACCAAGAGGATTGCGGCAGTGATATCAGGGTGGAGATATCATCGCACTGCACCGCCAACCTACCCAAGGTGGGCATTCAATCCGAGGTGGCTTCAAGCTGAGTACACCTTGGTGCTTGAACACTTCTCCCTCTGTGGGCACAGCCTTGTCACTCACTACAGTGGCACTGGAAATGTCATGTTGCATTGGTATTTAACGCTCATTAGTATGCCTTGCATGTTTATGAACTACCGCGTGCGAAAAGATTTTCAAGACTCTATTTATGCCAAACATCACACATGTATTTTATACAAATGTGTGATGTATTTATGCAATTTTGTATATTTATGTAATTTCTCGTTAAAAGGGCACACAAAATGCTAGAAGCAGTGATAACAACAACATTGTCAAACACGTAGGATTGTTGCAATCATGCCACCCCGGACTCTTGTTATGAAGTGTACCGACCTGGGTTTTGCCAAAGGCAACAGATACCAACGCTAGCACACAATGCTCAAACTAATCAATTAGAACAACGTTTTCGTTGTGTTCAAAGCAGCCATAAGACTTCTGCTGCCCCCCCAGCAAGTTTGTCACGTGTGTGGCCCAATGATGCCCCAAGCTTTGTGAAAGTACAGCAGAGGGAAGTTCTGTGGAAGTCCACCGGGTGAAAAAAGTTTCATAAAGGGAAAATTGTCTACTCGAAAGTAGTGCGTAGTGGCAGTGGGTACCTAGGAAAGAAAGCTTTTACAGTTGAAAAGAGGTTTGTGGTAATACCACCATTCGTCTGGAACAATTGTTTTTACAGTCAAGTTAATCAGGAGGATGGGGCAAGGGTCAATTAATCAAGCGTCATCTAGAGTGTCTTGTTTTTTTGATTGCTTAAAGATATTTTCATGATGGTGATTTCACGATGCTCTTTCGAGTACCTTCCTGGATTGCTTTCTTGTATGATGAAAATTTTTGTGCTCAGCTAATGTCAAGAATCGAATCCAAACTGCCAATTTGCTTGAGCCACTTAACATGAATGATGGAAAAGTTAATCAACATAGCTTGGTTAATTACATTAATAACTTCACAAATTACTTCTTATCTAGAGGCTGCCAATTCAGACACTCGCATGGCGACAATAATGTTATCATGATTTATATTTAGTGCAGCAAAAGTGCAGCCGGTATAGCTGTGCTACACTCAGGTGGGCAGCTGTGCTGCTTTGTGTACAATGCTGGATTTGAACTGTCCTGCAGGAGTCGGCTGGCAAGCCGTTGGCCGACAGCAGCCGGCGGAGGCCCCTGGCCACTTTCTACGTGCAGCTCTCTGTGGACAGTGCTACGGCCTCCAGCACAGGTGGCTTTCTCAGTCCTTGCAGCATGCATCTGTTTGCACGAAACCCCAAAAAATGGGAGGTCCCAATGTCCAGCTGTTGACTGGACATGGTGCGTTTTGCGTGGTATGTTGAGCAGACAGGGTGGCACCCTATTTAGGGGGTGACCTCGAAGGAAAGTGTGGGGTGCCAGTTTGGGTGTTTGGTGGTAGGCTCGAGTAAGGATGGGCGAATTAGTAGAGGCGGCCCATTGCCTTCTCTCAGATTTGCGAGAACAGTCTGCTAGAAGCTCACTGTCATTGCTGGAGTCTCTCTTCATGACATGAACGAGGAGAAGGCAAACAGAGGGGCTCCATTTTTGTATAATCATGACCATGTAAAGTCAGCAGGCAATGAAGCGAAGGAAAGCATGGGGTAATTAGCTGTGGTTGCAACAAGTTATCTTTTCGTCTACTTTCATTTCCCCTTTTCTTCATTATTTTCTACATTTCAGTCTCAACCACAGCTAATTACCTCTATACTTTCCTTGGCTTCATTGGCTGCTGGCTTTATATGGTCTTAATGCTATGAATTTTTTTCTTTTTTTTTAATTGTGTGGTGGCATCTAGTTTGGTAAAACCTGCAATTCAAAGATACTTCGCATCACATCTTAGAATTAAGCATCTTGAAATGCATGACAGAATTGTTTGTAGCATGGTTATAGGCATGCTGCCATGGTTCAGAGCAGTCCCTGAAAACTATTGAACATCAAAATGAAATTTCTAAGGCACTAAATATCTGAAATTTGATTCAGTACTTAAATGTCCTCACTAAGCATAGCAATTTTGTTGGAACATTTGCCCTTGAGGTTAGTTCAAACCACAAGTGAAGCCATTCAAATCCATTTAATACTAGCTTCATAGCACTTGGTGGTGAAGGAAGTTATTAGAGAGATTTGCTCACAGAGCCCTTCACAGTAGGAAAAAAGAAAGCTCATGCTGATGACAGTGCTTTGTTTTCAACTTGTCAACCATATTTATGCTATAACCCTTGAATCTGTTTTGTCATGGTGTTGAATAACTTTAAGAACCACTGAATCTTCAGCCCAAACACTACCTACTGCAAACCTTGGCTGAAATCTCTCTTGCATTACATGAAATGCACACTAGACTGTTGAATACTGTTTTTAAATGACACATATATGGCTGATATCTACTTGAAGCTGTCCAGAATTGCACATTCTGTTTCATAGCCACCAAATATGACTGCTGACTATATTATAATATGAAGTCATCCCTCGACATTCATCCATAGGAGTATGGTTAATTTCTTTTTTTTTTTTTGGGGGGGGGGGGGGGTCGCAAGTTTGCGAGTGTGCAGACGATTGCGTGTCTCACATCTTAGGTGCAGTACTAAAACCGCAGAAAAAAAAAGGAATTATCGGGCATTGCCTCTGACATTATTAGCCTTAGTGAGGTTAGAAGAACTAGTGAGGCTTCGAATTAAGCATCTTGAAATGCATGAAAGAATTGGTTGTAGCATGGTTATAGGCATGCTGCCAATAGGTTCAGAGCAGTCCCTGAAAACTATTGAGCCCCTGAGGCTGTTACCCCCCCACAGGCGTCCAGCCCCACCAGTTCGACGTGTACCTTCAGTGTCACATTGTCATTAGAATTCAGGAGGTGGCTTGAGGTCGAATTTTCCTGATTAACAAAAACAGTCTATCATTGTCTTGTATTTATTCATTCACTCTTAAATTCAAGGAGGGCCAACTGCGTGCTCAATGGCTTTGCAGCTCTAGGTGGGAAAAAAATGTAATTTTCGCCTTTAAGGGGTTCCCATGCAGTTTGACCCCTTTTCTTTTCTTGCGCCTTTTAGTACTGCACCTAAGATGTGAGACACAGAATCGTCTGCACACTCGCAAACTTGCGCAAAAACTTGCCCCCCCCCCAAAAAAAAAAGAAATTCAACCCCCCTGGCAGAGATCCTGGGTGGGCTACGGCACTGTATTGTACTATTCGTATCCAGCTGCATTGTATTTTCGTATTACTAACATTGCATGACTATGTTTCTGGTTTTATCTTATGTATGCTCCCCGGGGCCTTTCATCATCATCATCAGCCTATCTTTATGTTCACTGCAGGACGAAGGCCTCTTGCTGTGATTTCCAATTACGCCCGTCTTGCGCTAGCTGATTCCAACTTCCACCTGCAAATTTTCTAATTTCATCACCCCACCTAGTTTTCTGCCATCCTTGACTGCGCTTCCCTTCTCTTGGCACCCATTCTGTAACTCTAATGGTGCACCGGTTATCTACCCTACGCATTACATGACCTGCCCAGCTTTTCTATTAATGTCAACTAGAATATCCGCTATGCCCGTTCGCTCTCTGATCCACACCACTCTCTTCCTGTCTCCTAATGTTAGACCTAACAGGCCATAGTATATTGCCCGCTATGTCCTTACGGACTAGAAGTCTTACCCCAAATTCTCTCTTATCTGGAAGACCTCTATAGCAGAGGACGTGGCCGTTAGTCAGCACTGTATAAGCCTCACTAGTTCTTCTAACCTCACTAAGGCTAATAATGTCCCAGGCAATGCCTGATAATTTTTTTTTCTGCGATTTTATGTGCCAAAACCAGTTCTGATTATGCCCGATAATTCCTCAAACAGCCCTGCTAAGCTAGCCTCACTCGAGAGGGTGAGCATGTTGAATGTTACCAGGAGCGTGTTGAATGTTACCAGGTTCAGTTTCCAGTGGCGGCCTTACCAGACCCAGAGATTCTTAGCACCCTCTGCCGCGTTGCAGGTCTGACCGCCACCTTGGTCAGGTGCTCTGCAGCGGCTGGGGACTTAGGGCCATGGGTTAATTGTCGGAGTCATGAGGGAGGCAGTGGCCGAATAGTGCACCAGGGAGGCCAATTCCTGTTCTGGTGAAGGCGTGCCTTTGTTGAAGTTTAGTGGTCCTTCCTAATTTGGTTGCACCTGGACTTGTATAGCCCCACTGGCTCTCGGCAATTTCTTTTTTTTTGCTGGTGTCAGGCGCCACTCCAAGCCTGAAAATGTAGTGGACTGGAGGAGGATTCGAGCCATCGACCTTCAGATTAGAAGCCCAGTGTTCAACTGTGCTCCACGCCACAGGGGCAAGCATGCTATTATTACTGGAATGTGCCAGTAGCTTTCTCTTAGTGAACTTACTTGCATTAAATTCCCTGCCATCAGTTGTGCTAAATCACCACGAGAAGCCTGCCTGTGGCCCTAGAAGCTTGACCATTGTACCAAGTTGTGCTACTGCTTGCTGTCCACTCGAATTGGTGCATGGCTGCGACGAGTGAGACGTTTTGTCACACTTTCAGCACCACCTGAGAGCAATGCAGGTGTGCTGTGCCTGCCATTTATCCCGCCATGCTTCGAGGAATAGTTTTGTTACAAATGGCACCAAGAGGAAAGGTGTTCGGCATGCCTTGGCCAAGCGCCGCATTCACAAACAATGTGGGCACAACGAAAGCTGCACAAACAGGCCTTTGGAAAAGGCGTTCACTTTATGTGTGGGTGGGCACAGTAAACACTGTGTGCAAATACTTGCCAAACATTGTCTAGATTTAGCGACAAGCATAGTCGAAACTGCCATAATTTATTTATGCACTGGGAATTATGTAATCGAATTAATCGAGTGTAAAGTTTGAGCACTTAGTTGGACTTGTTTTGTGTCGGTCGCACGCAGGGTCACGGCCACAGCGACGTCGCCGCTTGCGTCGCACGTCGGCTGTGCCCAGGCGACCCCAGTCACCACCACCTCTGCCACCAACGGCAACAGCTGCAGGTGCGTGCAGCAGTTCCTGTTCACATTGCAGCCTGCTTGCCTTTCATATGGGCATGCCCTCCGGGCGGCTTGCAGCATCCCTAAATATGGCATCTGCTGAGCATGTTTCTGTGGTACCCAATGCTCCTAGTGTTGAAAAATTGTTCTTCCTGTGGTCGCTCGTCTTTTGTTGCTGCGCTGTCGACATACAGTTCAGGAAGAGAATGTCTCAATTAATTTATGCATTCAAAACATTTTATCAACTGAGACATTACTGAAAATGTCTTATGACAACACTCTTTACCCGCACCATCAAGTGACTGCTTTACAAAGAGTAAGATGTTAATTCAGCGGTCAGGTGGAAAAAAAGAAAAAGTAAACCCTGTAGCCTCTCTACACTTCCACTTAGGAGACTGCCGGAGACAGAAATGGAAATGTAATCTTTTCAGTGGGATTCGTTTTGTCAAAATTTGTGGAAAGGTGTGTCTGCTTGTAATTGGGGAAAAAAAAATTGCGCATCACAGAAACCATGCAAATCACCATGGATATCATTTGGCAAGTTGCATACTGCTTATAGTGGTGACACAGTGCACCAAACAATGAACTTGCAAAGACAGGACATCAACTCTCAAATCTTTATAACTTGAAAGCAGCAAAAATACCTTGTCCATCTCTAGCCAAATCCTATGCATCATTTTCATGCAGTCGTTATCATTAGGACTGCTGCCGGATGACTGGAAAGTTGGCAAAATAGTTCCCATGTTCAAAAGTGGTAACAAGAATTTGTCGGAAAATTACCACCCTATCTCACTAACTTGCATCTGTTGCAAATTGCTCGAACATATAATTGCATCTAATATTTTTAACCACCTCGAGTCTAACAACTTCTTCTTTGTTAATCAGCATGGGTTCAGAAAATCATTTTCGTGAGACACCCAGCTATTTGAATTCACATCCGACCTGCATTTTGACATGGATAATAACCTTCAAACTGATTGTATCTTTCTCGATTACTTATTTGATCGCAATGCTCATTCTAGGCTCATTTCAAAATTATCTTCTCTTGGACTTGACTCATTAACACTATCTTGGCTTCTAAATTTTTTGACATTACGTAGGCAGGTAACAGTAGTAAATTCTTCTTCTCTTTCTGATATGCCTTCTGGTGTACCACAGGGTTTTCGGTCCTCTGCTTTTTCTAATTTACATTAATGACTTACCCTCTAACATTTCCTCTTGCATGCGACTTTTTGCCGACAATTGCATTATATATAGAGCTATTAAAGTCCTGATGACCACATCTGCCTTCAAAACAATCTTAGTCTTTTCTATTCCTGGTGTTGCAATTGGCTAATGACCCTCAATTTGTCAAAGTGCAAAGTAGTATCATTTTCTCGTAAACAGTCAAATTCTAATTTTTCGTACACAATAAACAACTCTCCAGTGCCTCGGGCACAGTCATATAAGTAATTGGGCTTAAATCTCACATGTAATCTTTCATGGAAAGCACATGTTATGAGCATATGCGCAAACGCATCCCAAACATTAGGTTATTTACGTCGCAACCTAAGTCACTCACTCGCTGGCACACACAAAATTGCTTATGTAACCTTTGTTCGTGCGCAGCTTGAATTCGCCTCGCCAATCTGGCCACCTCATCAAGATTACCTCATTTCAATGTTAGAAGCAATAGAAAACAGAGCCGCCAGATTCATCTCATCCAACTACGACCGGCACTCCAGTGTCACTCAAATTAAAGTAGTCTGTTCCCTTCAAGCATTATGTACCCGTAGAAAAATAGCTCTGTTATGTCTGATACACAAATACATTCACGGTACAACACAACACAAATTGCCCCTTCTAACCCCACTACGTACTTCTAGGCGTCTTCATAATCACCTCAGCCTCACACGAATATTTGGTAGAACTAAAGCTTTCAATTCCTCAGCATTACCACAAGCCATAGCACTCTGGAATGATCTTCCTGATAGCCTTGTTTCCATCACTAACCGTGAAACATTCCGCGAGAATTTGCACTCACACGTCTTGTAAAAGTGGTGTTGGGTATTCTATAGAATTTTTGTAGTCACTATAATAACGTTCCCTTGTTCCTGTTAATGCTTTATGTAATCATGTTATTTTGTTGTACTTCCTCCCCCATCACTCAATGTTCCGATTGGAACCTGTGGTGTATTTATAAATTTAAAAAAATTACTTTATGCACACTTAACAAAGAAAGGTACCCGCATTTGGCACAAAATTAAGACAACAAAACATACTGCAACCAGGGGTTGGACTCCTACGCCAATTGTGCCATTTTGATACAAATGCAAATTCCTGCGCCAGACGGTGCCAAACACAGAAAATTGACCGAAATTGTGCCATGCTGCACCAGAACAGCCACTCCCGGCTGTTGTCGTTGCTGTCGGAATGGCCTGGGTCTACAAGAACACAATTGAGTGGGCCGAGCGGCGCAGCGCTCCCTAGCTGAGGCACAAAACTACAAAAAGTATTAAAGCAGTCAAAAGATGAAGTACAGAGAAGAGATGTGGCACACACAATGACTGGACTAACAACTGTGCTTTATTGAAAAACCCCGTCTCCCAGGAAAACCAGGCGAGCATGCGCCAGCTCAGGAAACCGCTCAGGAAACACTCACATACAAACTAACGTTGATTGTGATAGGCCACGTTGCTAGCGCCAGTGCAATAGGAAACTTAGTTCCTTCTGCATCAGTGACATAGAGGTAGTACTGATGCATGCTGATATGGTAAGCTTCGAGAATTTCATGCTCCGTCTTGCCCTTGCCTCTACCAAGGATTTTAACATTCGAAAAAAGCAGGACGCAGCCGCAATCCTGACAATGGCGAGGCAAATTTGCTCCATCAGAGGTGTTCCAAGAATTGTAGTGCTCTCGCAGCCTCTCATTACCGTAAAAACCCGCATATAATACAAGGTTTTTTTCTAAATTTTACCATGTAAAATTTCTGCCTCGTATTATATGCGGATCCCAAAATTTTCTGCGTAAAATTTGCAGTTTCGGGTTCGTTTTTGCTCACTGCTATCATCATCAAGACTCGTAGCGTAGTATGCGTCATCTTGCGGTGGCGTCGGTAGGCTTCCAACGGGCGCCGTTTTGACCATGCTAAGAATCGGCATGTTCGCTAGTCTATGTCGCACGATGTCAGGACCGTGAAAGTAGTACCCAGCTGCCTTTAAAAGGAAAGTTATTTTAGCTGCCGAGGCCATCGGAAATTGCGCCGCAGGGAGGCACTTCGGCGTCACCGAAGGCAGCGTTCACGGCTCGGATGACACCCCAGTTGCAAAGTTGCAATGGCGGCAGATAAGCGCATTTGGCCTTGGCAACGCCGTCGCTTCGGTGGCAGTGGCTCCCCTCGCCATCCCTGTCAACTCCCTCGTAGCTCCTCTCACCTTTGACTGGCTCCGCGCGCGCCCGCCGCCGCTCCCGTCGGCGCGGCACCAACTTAGCCCTTTCCCTGAAGTTTCGTTTTCTGCCGTTGTCGGGAAGTTGGCCGAGACGTCGGCTCCTACAAGCGTGTTCCGGCGCGACAGTGAAACGGTGACCTTGCTATTTGAGACTGAAATTGTCGCCGCGCGTTTTTTTTTTTTTTTCGTTTTCTTTTTCTCCGCGTGGCGTTGAGGGGTCTATCCTAAGCTTTTGCTCTATGGCGGTGTCGGAGCAATGCCGGTCGGAGGCGCCGCCGTGTGATTTGGAGCGCTGCTGAGGGCATTGTTGGTGCGCCGTATGTTCGAATTAACCGTCGCAAATGCTTTCGCGTTCGAATTACCGGCGTTTTCGCCCATAGTAATACACATAACTTTGACGGGACCACAGCGTTAATTCGAATTAAGCACGTTCAAATTAACGAGATTAGATTGTCAATGCTTTCTGTGGGTTTTCCTCGCTCGCATTATATGCGGGTGAAAACTTTTTTTTTCGTTATTGCTATCCCCAAATAACACCTCGGTCCGTATTGCGGGTCCATATTATACGCGGGTTTTTACGGTAATACACCGGCCTGTTTGACCAATGTAAACTTTTTCGCAATTCAGCGGAAGCTCGTACACCACATGTGTCGTGCAAGGAATGTAACGGTTGTCCTGACACACGGGGGTGCCATGCGCAACACGTGAGCAAAGGCCTGAAAGTTTGCATGGAGCCCCGCCCTGCCTCGTAGCAACTTTCTTGACGTTGTGAGAAACATAGGGCATCACTTCAAGTCTTTTCCGTTCAGCTGCTGTTGGGTCAGCCCTTTTTTCTTCTCTTGCGTCTGTTGCAGCAACGTTTCTGCCACTGTGTTCAAAAGCGCTTTGGGAAACCAGCGGCAACCAAACGCTTGAACTGGTTGTCAAAACTTGATTTTGAACCAGCACACATGGCCATCGTCAAGAAAAGTTAGTTCAATTACTAAAAATCTTCGAGTGGTTAGTGGGCAGTTCATGTGTAAAGCAATGTGCACTCGAGCAAGCTTTAAAGACCGTTGTTAAAACCTGGTCTACTACGACAGGCAAGGAGTCATTAGGTGAAAGATTTAAAATAATCAAGAAATTGTCAACTGAAAACTTGGCGCACACACGTTTATCAAGAACGGAGCCTTGAAGTATGTTGTCCAACTTCACTAAAAATATCTGGCATAGGACTGGTGCAACTGCTAGCCCCTATACAAATTCCTTTCTTCTGTATGAACAGGGAGTCCTTGAAAACTACTACGGTGGCCGGTGTATTAATGAGAGGCTGCGAGAGCATTACAATTCTTGGAACACCTCTGATGGAGCAAATTTGCCTCGCCATTGTCAGGAATGCGGCTGCGTCCCACTTTTTTCGAATGTTAAAATCCTTGGTAGAGGCAAGGGCAAGACGGAGCATGAAATTCTCGAAGCTTACCATATCAGCATACATCAATACCACCTCTATGTCACTGATGCAGAAGGAACTAAGTTTCCTATCGCACTGGCGCTAGCAAGGCGGCCTATCACAATCAACGTTAGTTTGTATGTGGGTGTTGGTTTCTCGAGCTGCGCATGCTCGCCTTGTTTTCTGGGGATACGGGTTTTTCAATAAAGCACAGTTGTTAGTCCAGTCGTTGTGTGTACCACATCTCTTCTCTGTACTTCATCTTTCGACTGGTTTAATACTCAAGATTATGTACCAACTGACCCAGATCGCAACTCTACTACAAAAAGTAGGTTGAGGGCATGCTGCAGCGGGTGCAGTGGTGGGCTTCTCTGTACCCAGGGCTGGTATAACATAAAACTATTCAATCAATCTGTTCTTTTTCTCCGTATGGGTGAGGCCTGAGCTAGTTTGACCTATCACAAAGAGCGGATTTGGAATAAAAGTTGCAGTTTCGCCCGAAAGGCGAAGCATCTGTTGCAATAGCAGATTAGTAGACAGCTATACAAAATAAGGATAGTTTTATCGGCAGTATAAACTTGTAAACAAGCATTCGCTTACTAACTAAATTAACAAGCACGGTGTCACACGCACAAGCAAACGTGAACACATCTCACCCAATGACCACGGAAACTCGCTGTCAAAACACTGGAGTGAGGAAGCACAGCAGCAGCGAGCGAATTGACCTTCGTGCTGCCTCTCGCTTCAATGCGAACTAAGCGGCGAAAACACAGCGCACACGAAGCTATCAGCACTTGCACTCTGTCCCCATCGCAGGCCACTTTCAAGGTAGGGGCTGCGCCTTACCCAGCAGCCACCGGAGTAGAACCCCCCTTTCTGCCTGGTGCGCGACGGAAAACGGCGCGCTTTTTGCCCACTTTCCTTTCTTGTGCGCACGAGATCGAGCCGCCATCGTTGGCTCACGCACGCTTTCACTCGCACATACAGCATACGGCATGCCTGCGACTATGTTATTGCCCCTGGACTTCATACGGGATGTCACAGTGACGCCGACGGCAGAAATACGCCTGGAGTGTCCGTATAAATTGCTATCACAATAAATGCAGATTGGAATAGTTTTACGTTATACCAACCCAGGGTTGTTTGCGGCTCTCTGGATCTGCGGTGACATTTGGTGACCCATAAATTGTTACAGTGTCGATTGGACCTCCTAATTTGAGAGCATTTTCTACTCTCATGAGCGGTGGTGTCGTAATATATAGTTCCATTGTAGTGCTACCAATGTTTTCGGCTTTACAGGAAAGCATGTGCCGTGCCACCGCTCGCATGTGCCGTGCCATTCTTCCATATTCCAGTACGCTTTAGCTACAAAGCGTGCTTCTAGCTTAGCGTTCGTTCATTCTGTGTTTCATCCTGCTTTCGAAGTGCGCTGCCGAATTCATTATTCCACCAAAATTTAGACTGGCCTGCTCCAAAGCGCTCCAAAATGCAATTTTGTCTGCTCCAACCTGCTCCAAAACACTATTTTAGTTGCTCCAAAAATTGCTCCAAAATAACTTTGGGCAGTTCCACCCTGTGCAACGCAAGAAGCACAGCTTTTTCTTTTCTCTTTTTTTAAAGTTTGGATTTAATTTTTTCCTGACGTTTGGCCATAGTCTCCTATATATGTCATGCCTGCCCACCGGCGCCGAGAACGCAGGGAAGTGGTCGTCACACCTAGTTACGTCGCTCACTACCAGTTGGCGGTGCTACCGCAGAATAGAAATACAGGACGCTCTACTGCGGCGTGCGGTGTAGCATAACCATATTGACACGTATAGATGTTTATCTTTCACCGGTGGCCGCTTTCCACCGGCTAACAAATGTTAAACGTTATCGCTCGGCGCAGGACGCGCCTGTATGGGAAGTTTCTAGAACGTTATCGATGCTTCTTTCCATTGCCTGTTTTCACCGACGCTTATGTTATCTGATTGCATGACTGACGCGAATTCTCTAGAACTTTCTGGAAGACACGCGGGCATCAGGGATTAATCTAGAACCTTCGATGACTCAGGTATAAAAGCCGACGCGTTTCGCCGCTGATCAGATTTTCGACGATCGCCGACTGTGTTCGCCGCTATCCTTGTGCTTTGAGTGTACCTTGCTTTTGTGGGCACAGGTTCGCCCAATAAACAACCAGTTTCGTCGTACGGAGTTTTACGACTGTTTTCTTCAGCGTCACTACTACGTGACAATATATATTATTTATTTATTATTTATTTATTTATTTATTTATTTATTTATTATTACCCTCAGGGCCAGAGGCATTAAAGAGGGGAGTGGGTTACAGCAAATGAACATAAAAAAACAATAATGAAAAAGCAGTTAGAACGTTCAAGTACAAAGGCTTCTGATTATACAGTTTTAGCTAGGATTAAATCGTCGTAAGAAATTGGTAGCAAAGTACGATAGTAAAATGGTAAATACGAAATGCACTTAGGTTACAAACATATAGTAGGAAAAATGCTTCGATTATACAATGTTAGCTAAAGCCGCTCGAAACCTTTGGTTATCGTGAATGGATACGATTTCAGCGGGAAGGTGGTTCCATTCCGTGGATGACCGAAGGAAAAATGATTGCAAAAAAGTTTTAGTGTGACATGATTCGAGGCCAACCTTAAAACGATGGTCGATTCGAGGCGATATGTATTGTGGCTGAAAAATGAAATCATTGCGCAGTGTTGAATGATGGTATAGCTTGTGAAAAAGAACTAGGCGTGCGATTTTGCGACGAGAAGAAAGTAGACTAAGCGAAAGGTTAGTTTTCATGGCAGATACACTTGCAGTTCTATTGTAATTACGTTTCATCTTACGTAATTACAATATCATGCTATTTTTTTAAATCGGTGCTGATTCTATCATTTTATGACATTTGCAGGCGTTTAACACGAACACAGACGCGTATAAGCCGCTGCGAATTGCCTCTGCCACAGAAAAAATACAAAGAACAATGAAAGGAAAATCACAGCTCTTATCTGTACTACTATGAAGCTTCATTTTCCTTCTGCTTATTATTACATATGTATTTGTAGCTCCAACCGATGCCGTAATGCGGAGCGCTATTGTCAGCGCTCACAGCCGGCGCCTTGGTGCCTGCTGAAAAAGAGAAGAAAATAAAGAAGCACAGCTGGTGCTCGCGGCGCAAGCTTGGCACGCGCATTGTCGTTCTAGAAGCTAACCACACTGGTCGTCGCAGCCGCCGCTCGGCTCGCCGCCTTCACCTTTTTGAATACGGCCGCCGTCACGTCCTCCTACATATTGTATGTCAGTGTGGGAAAAAAACATCGGCTCTAATAACTGCACAACAAACACTTTTATTTCCATCATTTGGATTCAAAGGTTGTGGAACTTTAGTGACAGAGGCTTCTGTGAAAAAATTTTTGCAATGTCGTTCTTGTCCGTTATCTTTGGGGCAAAATTAGTGAATAGAGGCGGGTTGAACTTTGTCACCATGATCTCAAACAGCTTCTCGGGATGCTCAGACACTGAACGCTTGAATAGTTCACGCTCTCGCAGCACTTGAGCAGCATTCACGACAGTCTCCCTCAGTGGCTGCTTAAAATTTCTTCGCTTAGCGAGCACTACTTCAGCATACTTGTGCAAAGAGTTCAGCATAACTACGAGTTCGTCTGACGGATACAACAGACTGCCTCTGTCTTGAAGCCTAATCAGAGAATCTGACGGTGCCAAGGGCTTGGGCTTTGTCAACAAACTAAGGCATTCTTTGCAAGACACCTGCTCATTAACAGCTCTCGACAGGTATCCGCCAACCATTGCTAGTGCTGCACATTCTGGCAAACGAAGCATTGCTTTGTGCCTGGTAATGTGGTTGACCAGCGCTGCTATCCCCTCTTTGGGAAATTCTTCGGATGGTTCTGGCGGAGTACTTATGCTCAGTTGCCAGCGTAGCGACGAGCATGTGCTGTCTTCTGTGTCCACCATATTGCTGCTTTTTGATGTTGACGCAATGCCTGTCTTCAGAGACTTTTCTATTCCACAAAAAACTCCTTGTGCGTCTGTCTGGTCGTTGCTTCCAGCTGACCTCCTCAACCACCCAAAAAAAGATTCAATGGCGTCAGGCGAGAGCGTTCTAGTCAGAACAAATTGAAAGTGCATCTCTCTCAGCAAGTATCTGATGCATTTCTTGTTTGAGCGAGTGGTGATAAGCAAGGCTTCGTACGTTTCTTTGGTCAGAAAATGTTTTACCGTGGACTGCCACTTCAACTCTTCCAAATATTGTACAAACTTTGTTTCCAGCCAGTGCAGATGCTCGTCATTTTCGTTGTCGAACTGCTTGAAGTCTGGGTTAATTTTGTGGACGGTGCTGTGAACGATTACTTATGTCCACCATCTGTGCATGGTTTCCATCAAGACTGCTGTTTCTCTGACAGCCCCAAAACTTGCATCACAGGTGTGGCCCGCCTGTTCTTCCAATAACTTCAGCGCTGCCGTGACAGGAGGCGAGAGCAGTGGAACCGCTCTTTTGACATTCATTTTTTCAATATTGCTCGGGAAGGCATGCTTCCTCGTGAGAAATCGAACAGGCTTAATGATGCTGTCTTGTTGCATCTTGCATAGCTCCTTGACGTACTCGGATGTTATGACGCTATCTTTGCCAAGGTCACGTGCCAAAGATTGTGATCTCACGTTTTTGATCAAATGACATTGATCAAAAGCCAAAAATAACTTGCAATCTGAGCTTTCAGGATGTGGTATACAGTGGACCATGTTTGCATTTGAAACGCTACGACATTAATCTTATGATTATCATTGACGATGCAAACCACAAGAAAGCCAACGGATTCAGTTTCCTTTAGGACGCGGCGCATAACTGTGTGAAGTTCTCCGCCAGTACAGTTCTTTGTGAAGAAGTACGCCATGGGAATTCTAAATCGAACTGAAAGTCTGTTCAGTACGAAGCACAGCAACGTATTCGCTAGCACAGGGTCAATTGTGCTTTACAGTGGAAGGACGTCTCCATAATCAACTTCTCCGATAAAAGCGTCTTTTTGCTTGAGGTACAGCAGCCACTGCTTTATGCTCATTTCGTCAACTATCAGAGAGCACATGCGAGCTTGTGGAAAATTGTAATTGGCGAGTTCCGCGGACAGTCTTTCCTTTACCAGGTGAGTAATGCCAAATTCTCCACCTGAAGATCCGAGGTAAGGCTGCAGTGTACTTCTACTAGGCAGATGCAATATTCCTTCGCTCCTCATATGTTCGTACGCTCGTGTTGATATGTTGCGCATTACAACAGCATGACGTATAGTCAGTTCTGACCAAGTCTGCTTCACTTTGCAGTAATGTTTCACTTGTTCTAAGAGTACTGAAGCACCAAGGTCGTTTTTGTCAGCCTTTTTTTTTGAGACTTCTAGAAATGCAATGACGTTACAATCTTCCTTCAGCTTCTGGCGTTCTTCTTTGTACTTATCCACAGACTTTTTTAGTCTCTGTATCTGCGATTTGCGGTCACGTTCTCCACTTCTGATGTTTAATGACTGAGACTGAGGTTCGGTAGGGCACTTGTGCTTGCACTGCTCACATTAATTTTGCATGTTGTGACAGTCATATACGAGCCGCTTTCGGAAGGAGATTCCGCTTCACCTGTTTTCTTACTTCGCTCTTCGTCATTATTTGAAAGCGCATTTTTGGAACTCAGTTCTTCTGACACCTGCTCAAAATTTGCGCGTTTTCGTACAGGAACACAATCCAAAACACCACCTTCGCGTTTTTCAATGCTGCGTTACTCCTACTGGGTTTGCTACGGGGTTGCAAGTACGCTGGGTACTTGTTGAAAACACTGGGAACCACTCCTTTCTTCAGTTTTCTTATCTTGCATCCTTTAAAGTCAGACGCAACGAAGTGACGACTGCAGACTGTGAAGTAGCAGGAGGTGAAATTCTGAGTCCAATTGCCCCTAGATATAACTTTGAGCCACTTCTCTCAAAGTTCTTCAGCGCTTGGAATTTCATGAGATGAGATGCCCGGGACCTTTCTCTTACTGTACGAGGTACATCCAGGTACACAACGATACGCCATACCACTGGGTATCAACTCGCAAAGCGCCCCATCAAATCACTTAAAGTAGCATAACCCACTCGGGACCACAATGTCTTCTTTTTGGCCAGAAGGCTCTCATTCGCGTTGGTGCTAGGCGTCCTCAATGCGGCACGGATAGTGTCACCGCAGCCACAGTCCTTCAATACCCTGCCGCAGCCCACCGCGTCAATCGAAGGCAGAATACAAGTTTTTTCCCAGCCCTGGACTGCTGCAGAAAGGTGGTGATCTCTCAGCAAACCAGCAAACTGTCGGCAAGCGAGGCAAATGAGTATGGTCTCGATTTGACACTAATGGAGACGCGCACGTGCCTTTAACTATGCACGGCGGCCAGCGAACTATTCTTGGGTAGCAGCGCCCCTGGCGGGCCACCTGCGAGGTGGTCAGGCAAGGAGGTTGAACGGTGCTCCCAGAGTGATTGCGTGGGCACAGAATAGGAGGCTACGGTGTGGCCCATACAGAAATGGTGGGTGGCCAATACACATGATTTTTCGGACCTGCTCGATTATTTGGACTTCCCAACGGCACCACCGCCTAATCTATATAATGGCAACTGTAGTGCTTTGCTCAATTTCTTGTACATAATTCACGCACTGGAGATCGCAAAAAATGATGTGCGTGAACCAAGTTGCTACCATTTAGGTTATGGCCTGTGCCCTTGCTTTCATTGGTTAAGACCGTGTATCATTTTGGGCAACAAAATGGACAAAAGAGGGAACACGTATAACACACAAAGCGCAAACTATCAACAGTTTCTTGCGAGAAGAACGTGACCTTTTTTATACCTTGCCAGAGGCAGTACAGCGCATGACACCAAGGGGGTGTCATGCGCTGTCATGAGGCGTGTCATCTCATTGTTCGACTTTTCAATGATCATGCACTCCTTGAACCTTGGTCTACAGCCGCATTCATCACAATGAAGTGCCGGTCACCCTCTCGTCTTGTTATTTACGTTGTTTGCATGCTCGCAGAGCCAGTCGTTGATGCAATGGCCCGTTTGTCCGACATAAAACGAATGCGGCTGTAGACCAAAGTTCAAAGAGTGCATGATCATTGAAAAGTCGAACAATGAAATGACACGCCTCATTATTGAGGCCCACTGCATCACAACTTAAAAGACAAGTGTATTAGCATGGCCTCTATCACCTTATCAGCTAAGGAAATATTTGAATAGCACGTCACGCACATGTTGACTTTTTGTGTCGGTGTGGTTCCGCCCTTGGTGTCATGCGCTGTACTGCCTGTGGCAAGGTTTAAAAAAGGTCATGTTCTTCTTGCAATAAACTGTTGATAGTTTGCGCTTCGTGTGTGTTATACGTGTTCCCTCTTTTGTCCATGTTGTTTCCGCGCAATGATACACGGTCTTAATGGAAAACTAACAAGCCCAAGTGGAAACCCCACTGCTTTCATTCGTAAAGTGTCTTTTGGCTTTCCGAGTGCCATGCAGCAAATAGGTCTGTGTCAGCTTGCATCAAATGAAAGAAACTACAGTGCAGAAATGGACCAGTTACAGGCGCTGACACAAACGATGCAACCTAGCCTTAACTTCAGTTGCCAACACCCGATGAAGCAGCACAGGGGTCTAGACAGTGTGGCAGTGCGGGGCTGTGTGACCCTGACCAAAATTTGCTGGGGAGCCGTGGACAAAATGCTACCAATATTTTTGTACAGGTGGCTCATTCGTGGTCGTGCCTGATATATATCATGTCTATGGTATGGTTGTACCTTCAGCTCTGCATGGGCAACCAGCTGGCAACCGTGAATGGGCCTTCAGAATAGTGTTTGCCTGAGCTCGTTGGTTGCACATAGCGCAAATTGTTCCCAGCAGAATGTGCTGACAAAGACAGAAAAGAACACATGCTGGAGCAGGTGTTGTCGTCTCTTTCTGTCCATGTCAGTGCGCACTGCTGGAAACCATTTGTGCTATGAATGGGCCTGCTTCGTATGTGCGCTTATTGGACAGAAGCGACAGCTCCAAGCTGAATTCACAAAATGCAGCATGAACTGCCGTTGTCAAGGTTGCATGCAACATCTCTACATTGCAGAGGTGCGCAATGCACGTTCATCTATGCTAATTCAAATGCGAGATGTCTCTGCAGCATCGGCTGCGATAAGTTTAAGGGGGTATTATTTCACCGAAACAAAGTGCTTTGCAAAAGTCTGCACACAAACTTGCTGTTTACATAAAAAATGAGCAAAATTCATTTTTCTCTAGCAACATTTTTTTAAAGCGAAGCTCTATATGTCTAGGCAAAATC
This sequence comes from Dermacentor silvarum, assembly GCF_013339745.2. NCBI lineage: Eukaryota > Metazoa > Arthropoda > Arachnida > Ixodida > Ixodidae > Dermacentor > Dermacentor silvarum. Next base: position 19,715,222 of record NC_051156.1, on the reverse strand, counting down.
GTATATGGCTAGACGAAATTGCCTGTGTACAGAAAACTATCATTATCAGCATTGGTTCGAGCGTGGTTGTCTTCTTCTGCAGCTTCGTGCCTTGGGTTGCGCTCGGGCTCGTGTTTGGCACGCGCTCGTGCCACCGCTCCTGCGTTCGTCATCGTCGTCTTCTTCCACAGCTGGCTGCGTTGCCGCTCATCATTCCAGTGTAGAATTTCACTTCTCTTCTGTCATCGTAATGGGGAGGCCGCGTTTACTGGGGTATGAGCCATTGCTTAAGGAAGAATGAGCCATTCATTGTCTTATGTAACGGACAGATTTAATTTTGAAGCAATTTAATTTCGAAGAATCGCAAGCGGCAATGGTGGGCGAATGCTGCTAACCACGCTGCCAAGCAAACTCGAGACATCGAACGCAAGCGACAACGGCGGACTGCGGGCATACCGTCAGTGACGTCGTTCTCTCCATCGCAGCCGAACGTGTGCGTAATCTAACAATTGAGAAATACTTCAATGAATGCTCGGGATTAACCCAGGGATAAACACTGGGGCCGCATGTTTCAGTTTCGCTCATTAACCATCTTCATGGAGTGGAAGAGCCGACGAATTTTTTATTGTTATTATTATTATTATTATTGACTGCGTGATTCTTCGGACATTTTTTGTGGCCCCATCAGTGTCCAAGAAATCAGACCAGTCAGTGACTGTAAATGTGCAACTGTGACTGTAAATGTGTTATTGCATGGATAAACAGGCGTGCATGCCACCTTGTGTAATAACCTTGGAATGCTTTCATATACAGTGGAACCTCGATGATACGATCACGGCTAATACGAATTTCCGGATGATACGAACTTTGCAACGTGCTAGAGAACGGTTGTTACGAATCGATTTTCGACCCACGTCGGTTGATACGAATAAACGCCGCCTCACCGACGGCCGCGAAAGAGAACAGCGCGCATTCAAGCGCTTTCTCCCATTCTCTTTTAGTGCGGAGGCGTGGACGCGGCACCGGACAGCGCGGAGGCCGCGACTGGGCGCGAACAGTTTGAAGCGGTGGCGCTTTTGTTGCTTTTGTGCTTTTCCTTTTGTGCAGCGAGCGAGCAAAAACTGAGCGGCGTAAGCACAGCGCATACAAAGGTCAGAGCCGTGTGGAGATTGCTTTCAAGATACGGTGCGCGCGACAACACCAACAGCCGGCATAGGCGCGAACGCATTTGTTGGCAGAGTTGAAGCCGCCCCCCCCTCCCTCCCTCCCTCCCTCCCTCCCGCGCTGCCTTCCCGCTTTGCTCCTTTCGCGTGGGAGATTGCGTTGCCAGTTACCCTTGCGCCCGGTTGCAAGATACACATTTGGTGCCACACCACAGTGTCGCCACCCCCATGGCCTCTTGCGCGACGGAAGTGTCGTTTGATCTCCGCTGTGTGTTCGCTCTCCGTGAAGGTGCGCGTCCTCCGCGCGCTTTCACTCGTACATACGGCGCGTGGCGACGATTTTATCGCCCTTGGACTTATGCTCCACGTTGTCGGGATATGGGGGGATGTCCACTGCTCTCTGCCTCGACACACCGAACCCCGCGGTTGGCGCATGTCTGCGCATCAACCGCGGTCCGGTACAAGCTCAAGGAAACAATAGACGACAACCACGTGTACACTCGGAAAGCATTTATTACGACTGCAACTAACACTTCGAGCAGGCCAGCTAGCTATAGTTGACATCGCTGAGGGTTCCCTCGAAGAGAATAATACACTAGGTAAAGAAGGGCTTCCGACTTGCCAACTGGGAAATACGGGGGGGCCGCGGCGTTTGCCGCGGCAAGAACGCGGCTGACTAACCACGTGCGGGAATACGGGAGCGACGGCGGAGACTTCCGCCGTCGCTGCTTGCTGGAGACCAAAAGAGACCCGGGCGATATCAGCGGGATCTCACGTGACCCACCCGGTGGCGCTGATAGCGCTTGCGATTCCCGCGCGCCGCCCGCGGAAGGAAAGTTTCCCCTCTCCCAACTCTCCCTGTCACGCATGCGCTTGACGCGACGTTTGCTGCCCGTGCGGCGGTTATGGGACCCGAGGATTCCCACATCCCTCCACCCTTAAATATTGCCCTACGGCGGAGAAATCGCTGAAACGACGGCATTGACAAAGTATCCGGGCAGATGCGATGATAAACTCTGGCAGGAAATGTCCGAATCCACGTTGATAGGCGGCACAGTCCTGTGCTGTCATGCGGCCGTCACAGTGGCAGCCGTCACAGTGGTTGACGATGACGGGGGCTGAAGATGGCTTGCCCGCAAGATGCGCGCCGCAATGTCCACCCGGGAACAGTGGGTCAGGACTTTCTCGAAGCGGCGACGCATCCTCGCACCGTACGCACCCGACGCAACCTCGCATCGACGCATCCTCATGGGAGTGTATGATGGTGGGCCTCCCTCATTGTGGCTGCCATGTGCTGCTGCATCGGGCCGCGAACAGGGAGGGGCCGAGACAGCAGGCAGGGACGTGGACCATGGCAGCAATAGCAAGTCGAGGCGGCTTCACTCGTTCTGCAAAGTCGCTCAAATGCACTCCACAAACACTTAGAATTAAGGCAGTAGAGGCCGCCGCAGCGTCGGCCGTCTGCCACAATGCTGAACCACCCATCTACCGCATAGCCTTATGCGGCAACGAGAAAAAACAAACAATCCAGTTTGTTTGAATGAAGTTATTCACTTCGACCGAATTTTCCTGGCCGATACAGCGCGAAAGTGGGCGATGCTCGTATCAACAAAGCGCTCTCTGGTCCCCCGAGATTTCGGTTATTCAGCCCGCAAAATATTGAGTTCATCTGAACAAAATAAGCTTTCTATTTCGAACGAGGTTTCTCCGCTCGGGCGAGTATAGTAGAACTAGCGAATCCGGTTGCACCCGCTAAATGTCACGGCATGGTCGTCTTCGAACATGCGACCGGCAGCTCCGCAGAGCCTTAGGCCTAATCGCGTCCATGACGGATACCAATCCCACAAAAGACCCATAAAGGGTTCCAATGAGCTGCCGCGAGGAGATGCAGGCCTAGGTAAGTGGACCCCGCTCAGCGGCTCAACACGCAGCTTCCGAGCAGACTCCTAGGACTGCGCCCCGCTGACGTCCTAGCCAGTGTTTCCGGCACCCAGCTCCCAGAGCCAAAGATACAGAAAGGAGGCTATTTACATATGTACAGGGAAAATCGACCACCGCGTCGGCTGCTGCACTCACTCGCTTCGGGCGTACTCTTAGGAGAAAACTCGATGCAAATCTCAGCGTCTACACGAGTTCGGTGACACTAGTGCAGCGTTAACCTGCACTCAAGGAAGAACATGCCCAATCTAGCTAGCAATCACGCCTTCGGTTGAGGCCTAACGCTGGTCCGGACAAAGCCTTCAGGCTTCCGCGCATCCGAACCGATCGTCGTCCCGTTTTCCAAGAGCTTGCCCCACGTTGGGAACGCCAAAATGTCGGGATATGCGGGGATGCCAACGACCCTCTGCCTCGACACACCGAGCCCCGCGGTTGGCGCATGCCTGGGCATCAACCGCGGTCCGGTACAAGCTCGAGGAAACAATAGACGACAACCACGTGTACACTCGGAAAGCATTTATTACGACTGCAACTAACACTTCGAGCAGGCCAGCTAGCTATAATTGACATCGCTGAGGGTTCCCTCGAAGAGAATAATACACTAGGTAAAGAAGGGCTTCCGACTTACCAACTGGGGAATACGGGGGGGCCGCGGCGTTTGCTGCGGCAAGAACGCGGTTGACTAACCACGTGCAGGAATACGGGAGCGACAGCGGAGACTGCCGCCGTCACCGCTTGCTGGAGACCAAAAGAGACCCGGGCGATATCAGTGGGATCTCACGTGACCCACCCGGTGGCGCTGATAGCGCTTGCGATTCCCGCGCGCCGCCCGCGGAAGGAAAGTTTCCCCTCTTCCAACTCTCCCTGTCACGCATGCGCTTGACGCGACGTTCGCTGCCCGTGCAGCGGTTATGGGACCCGAGGATTCCCACAACGTCTCATATGCTCCTCCTCTGCATCGCCCTCGTTGATCTCCTATCCCATCGGTGGGCGCACCTCGTTGAGAAGCGTGCTCTCTGCAGCCTTTGTCGGCGAGATTTTTCCGCGGAAGCCGCATTATAATCGGTATTTCGTCTCACGCGGCTGCACTGTAAGCGGTATGCGTATACACGGAGTTCTATGGGAGGGTAAACGGGAGTCGGAAAAGGCCGCATTGTGGCCAGTTCTGCACTATAGACGGTTACGTTCTATACTGTAAATGCTTTTTACGTATGTGTGCCTGAGTGAGTTCACCACTGACTCTTTAATTTAGCTAGTTTTAATTGTTTTTCGATGATACGAATTTCGGCTAATACGAATATTTTTCGTGACCCCGTGATATTCGTATCATCGAGATTCCACTGTAGCCGCCTCATTCAATGTCGCTGGCATGCAACCGTAGAGCTGGAGCCGCTGTATTCTGACTTTATTGAATTGCGTACTTCAAAGGTCAAGCATTCTTTTGTCGTCGTAGTGCGCTTAAGGCTGCATGATGAAAAAATTATGGGGATTTTGACGAAAGATAGGAACAGAATCAATAGGGCCTGCATGTGTTTCACCTGGTCCAAGAGTGAAGAAAGCTTATTACACAAACATACCTACAAAGTGCGTATTAACATACTCGACACAGTGCGCAGGTGTACGTTAAGGATAAACACAATGGGAAATGAATTTCATGACATCATTGACGCTTATTTGATGAGCTTCCCTCTAACATAAGCTCCAAACAAATTGAGTACAAGCCTGACATGCTTAGGAAAGATAGGCATAACCATTGTATGTACAAATAATTTTCAAAGCAGGCGCTAGTTGGTTCATTTTGAAAGACTTTACAGCAACAAATCTCGATTGCGGAGTGCTGGAGCAGATATGCAATAATGCAAGCAAGATTTGTGGAAACATTGGCCTGGTAAAGCTTCAAAAAAAAATGTCAAACAGCAGGAAGGTCACTCTGTGACCATTCTTCTCTGTCAAGACGCATAAAGAAGACAAACCTTTTAGGGTCATAGTAGGAGACAAAGAAACATGGCAAAACCAACTAACAAGGTACTCAAAAGCTCATCTTTCAGTGCTTCCAGTTGACGACCCATTAGGTATTGATAGTTCGCAGAAGGTAATAGAATTATTCGAGAAAAGTTCGCCTGTAGCATGCTTCTCAGTTGACGTCAAAGACATGTTTTATAATTTTCTGCAATGTGCAGCAATAAAGTGGCAGCATTGATGTCTATGGCAGCATGAAAGTTCATCAGCCAATTGGAGTACAAGATTTTCTGGACTTGCTATGAAAGTTGTTATGTGCGGAATATGAAGGAACCGCCATGTATGTGCAAAGAGTTGGAATAATTATCGGGTCCTGATCGCTTTTCTGCTTTGCAACTTGTTCATGGCAAAAGGGGAGTATGTATTCAAACATAATATGGAAGACATGGGTGCTGTTGGATGTTTTAGAAATGTTGATGATTTTCTGCCATTTTTTTTTCCTTACAGGACAAGGTAGAGCATTTCAGAGCATTGTAGATTCTGTTTTGGACACGTTCCATGAAGTAGTCAAAGGACTTTTACATTTGAGCTACCAAAAAGTATGTTTCTACGAAATTTCTTGACAGAAATTTACATGTATGCCCACCATACATGCTGGGTGTATATGACAAAAGGTGAAAAAGGGCTGAGGAGTTATTGCATGGCAGTGGCCACTCAACACTTGTTGCACAGTTCTGTTTATCTCGATGTATTAAGAAATCCTATGACCATGTGATGTTAAAAAGGTTGTATGTGCAGGTGGCAGTGTTAAAAGCAAGTGGGTTTTTTCATCGCTAGAAAGATACTTCATGACGTTTGGGTGAAAAGCTAACAAAGTCAGACCCCAGAAGAAGGAAACAAAGGCTGGTCAATTATCCAGTACAGTGTAGACTGCTTATAACGTAAGTCGCCGGAGTCACGAATATCCGCACTATAAGCGATACCGCACTATAACCAAAGCAACAATTTTCAAGGCCCGCACATATGCAGGACATGTGTACCAAGCCGTCACGCATATGCGACAGTCAAGGAATGCGGCTAGAACGTTTGCATTCAATTTACAGTTGAATCTCGTTAATTCGAACCGAATCACGCGGCAGCGCCTCCGACCGGCATTGCGCCAGCCCCGCCATAGAGCAAAAGCTTAGGAGAGACCCCTCAATAATGTCGTGTGGCAAAAAAAGAAAAAATAAAGAAAAAAAAATGCGGCGGAAATTTCAGCCTCTCTCAAATTGCAAGGTCGCCGATTCTGCATTGCGCCGGAACATGCGTCTACGTGCCGACGTCTCAGCCACGCTACCGTAGCCACGCGTAGAAAATGCCAGTGAACCCTTCTTTCTCCTTTATGCTGCCTCTACTTTCTAGTCAAGTGTTGACCTTGCACGCTGCGGCTACGGCGCAGAGGGAAGCAGCGGCGCTGTCCCAGGCCGGCCAACGCCCGCTTCCCACGGCAGAAAACGAAACTTCGGTGAGCTGCCGCCAGGCCGGCTGTAGCGGCGGTGCCTGCACGGCGGGCGCGCACGGTGACAGTCGAAAGTGAGGGAGGTACAAGGGAGGGCGAGGGGAGCCACCGAAGCGGCGGAGTTGCCGATCCAAAATCCGCTTCCCTGCCACCCTCCTCCCTCACATTCCACGGTCTCTGCGTGCGCCCTTCCCCGTGCCGTGCCGGCGCCGCCCGCTCCCTGAAGTTTCGTTTACTGCCGTTATCGTGAAGCGAGCTAGGCCGGCCTTGGCAGTTTCGTGGCCCTTGCTCGTTATGCGCGCCGTGATATTTCACGACTCGCACTCAAGATTCTGGTGTCAGCCTCACTGGCTGTTCATTCGCACCACGTGCCCTTCTCCTCCTCTTCGTTTCTCTTTCTTCCTCGAGCACTTCTTGAGGCACCCGTTTGAGGGGAGCGTTCGCCGTCTCCGCTGACTTCTCCCAGGCAGCCGCACTGTAACCGGTATTTTGTTTCCCGCAACTGCACTATAAGCGATACGTGTATACATAGAGTGCTATGGGAAAATTTACGGGAGTCTGAAAAGACCGCACTATATCCGGTCCTGCACTATAAGCGGTTACGTTATAAGTGGTCTATACTGTATATTCACACCATGGCGCATAGGCTCAAAAAGGTAGCTAGCAGACATGACGTACCCATCGCATTCTACACACTGCAAAAACTGGTAAGCTTATGTAACAAGATCAACGGCAAAATGTGAAAGATGCACAGCTGAACATGCTCAGAAGTTTGTTTGGTGTCAAGTTGAAGTCGTATGCAGTCGAACCAGTTTATAATGAACTTGGTAGTTCCGTGGAAAGTGGAGTGTGGTGGTCAGTGGCAATACAAAAAGACTAGCCATATAGGTAGGGACGGAATTTCATGACTGCCCAGACAAGAGCCAGATACTCTCGCTCGGTAAAAGAGTGCGCTCTAAAGATGACAAAAGGCGGCTGGCGTACCCAATAACACAGTAATGACCATGCTTAACTTGCGCCAAAACAACACCAATTCTGTGACCACTTGCACCTGTGTAGGGGCTGAAGCATCAAAGTGGCCGAGGGTAGGTGGGGTGGTGAATAAAGTCGTGAGATGAGCGAAGGCCCATCAAAAAAGGCCTACCTTTTTGAAAAGGTCTGTGAGAGGCCGTGCTATGGTTGCAAAATCTTTAACAAAGTGGCGGACGTAAGAGCAAAGGCCTACGAGTGAGTGAGTAAAAGCTTTATTGAAAATAAATAAAAGAAGGCACGATATTTGGGGCCCCTATTCCAGGGTGGCATGAGCGGCTCGCTGGGCTTGATCCAGAAGAGCCAATTGGCTCTCCCGGCCCTCACCGCAAGCCATGCCTCCCAGTGCCTATTCCTCATGAGTGGATGTTTGAGTACTATTGGGCTGTCTATGTGCGGAGGCCTCTCCCATGGGATGTGTTTTAGTGTGGATCACGGGCACTCATTGAACCTTGTGGGGTGTATTCTGTGTAGGTTGTGCAGTTGGGGCATGTATTTGTCTGAATGCGACGGTAGTCCCTCTCCTGTTGGCTATTTAAATTTGAGTGGGGATGTCCAGAACTTCTCCGCTTCTGCCTTTGATGTAAAAAGATGTCACGAGAATTCGGTGGAAGGTCGTTGCTGGGCCCTGCCGTTACTTGGACATTGAATCCTCGAGCAATACGGTCTGCTCTCGCGTTCCCTGCCAATCCCTCGTGTGCCGGACACCAAGCTGCGGACATCTTTTGCTGAGTGCAACCAAGGAAAGTCTTTGGCAGCGCAAATTTTTCCCTGGTCAGGTCGGATTCTGGAAGCATCAAAGAGATGTCCAAGCACAATTATCTGACGGCTGCAAAAGTATCATTTTTTCGAGTTGAGCTGCTGGTCAGCCTTGCGAAAAATACCAAGAATGGCTGAGAGTTTCTCAAGTTGTGTGCTGAACGTAGACGAGAACACTATAACATCATCCAGGTAGCAAAGACAAGTTGACCATTTAAAGCCTTGGAGTCCATCATGCGCTCAAAGGTGGCTGGTGCGTTACATAAGCCAAAGGGCATAACCTTGAAAAACGCCAAAACCCAGCCTTCGAAGACGCATACACAAGAGGAGAGAGATTGCGCAAGCACACATGCTGGGGCTAACAACAGAGTTTAATGAAACACATGGGTCGAAAGGAAACCGAATCGCACATGCGCCATACATAAACAAGTTCATCGGTGTATGACACATTCTACTGATAGCATTTTTCCAAATAAGCCACTTTGCCCGATAGCGATAAGGGGAGTGCGCTCACACACTGATGGTGACCGTGTTTTTGCATTTGATGTGCTTCAATCACTTCTTCCTCACATTTCGCGGCTGCCCTACCAACAATTTGGGTATCATTATAAACTGGAGAGCAGCCGCACATTCGGCAATGAGCAGGCAAGTCTGCCCCCTCCACCTGAAGTTAGATATGTTTCATGTTCTTTTAAGCGAACATTGACACAGCGTCCCATCTGTACACTCTACCACATGACAAAGGATAGACAACATTGGTGGTGCATTCTCTGAATATAGTAGTATGGCAAGTAGTGCAGAAGCACTTAGGTTTCCAATTTTCAATCCTAGCATACAGTCTTGATGGCTTATAAGGCACCGAGAACACAACTTGTACATGGCCATGCCTTGTGCCAACTTTTTTCCGATTGCTTGTGGATATAAGGAATAACTTCCACGCGCATGTACCCTGCCATCCACCTGTCCAACTTTGTTTCGCCTTTAAAATGTTATCACTGAATCTGCTCATCAAAACATTGAATGGTGGCGGCTTCTTAAGGGCATTATTAAAACACAGGGCTGCTATGCCATGCCTCACTAATTTTGAGACTCGAATGGTAGAAGCTGTCTTTTAGTGTATACGTCCAGCAGACGTGTCCATTGTTAGAAAAGGTTAGTTGCAAGCCTTCTCTGACGCCAATTTCTTGGTAAAATTTAAAGCTTTGCTGCATGCTTTGAATGAGTTCAAAATGTCACATGATCTCGGTCCACGGGGTTCTTAAGCTTTAACAAAATCAAAAAATCATCAACATACCTGAGACAATGACACGGTCACAATCAGCGCACTCCCTTATCGCTATCAGGCAAAGTGGCTTATTTGGAAAAATGCTATCATGTGTCATACACCGATGCTTTTATGCCTACTTGTTTATGTATGGCGCATGCGGGCTTTAGTTTCCTTTCGACCCATATGTTTCATTAAACTCTGTTGCTAGTCCCAGCGTGTGTGGTTGCGCAATCTCTCTCCTCTTGTGTACGCGTCTTCGAAGGCTGGGTTTTGTCGTTTTTCAAGCTATGTACTAGCAGGCCCAGCACCAAACTCTTATACGGCACAATCTTAAATTGATAAAGTCCCTCCGGAGTTATAAAGGCTGTCTTTTCATGATCGAGATCATCTACAGCAATTTTCCAATACCCTGACCAAAGTTCGATAGATGAAAAGTACTGGGCACCATAAAGACAATCAAAGGCATCATCTATACTACGTAGGAGGTAGACGTCCTTCTTTGTTATGCGATTGAGGTGTCAATAGTGGATGCAGAATCTCCACGTGCCGTCTTTATTTTTCACTATTACGACTGGTGACACCTATGGACTTGACAATGGCTCATTGATGATTTTGCTAGCATCTTGTCCACTTCTGCTTTGATGACTTCGCACTCCGACACTGAAACTCGGTAGGGTTGTCAGTGAATTGGCTGAGCATCTCCTGTGTGAATACGGTGTTTGGCAAGGGATGTATGGCCCAAGGGACAGTCATTTAGGTCAAAAATAGCTCTATAAAAAATCAATAATTTAGAGAGCTTCAGCTTCGTCAGGTCTGGGGCAATCATTTTTGCATTGTTTTCATCAGAACAACTAGAAGACTTAAAGGCTCACAGGAGTTATCGACAGCAAAAGTTTCAACGCAGCAATATGTTAAAGCACTGATCATGGCCAGGGATATTCCCTTTGGTAGCACTTGCACTGTGAGGCCAAAATTCACTTCGGGAAGGCACGTATGGTTGTTGGTAACAGTCAGTACGGTATTAGGGACGGTGAAGTGTGTGAGAACAATGGCAGTAATTGGGGCAGCGATGGAATCGTCATCTTGAAGTGGTGGTGGTGACAGTTCGATGTACATCGGGACCGGCGGTGGCACTTGAACAAAATCAGTCGGACTTGGGCAAATCTCAGATGGAGCAGGAGGATCGGAGAGGAGAGGTAGGTCGAAGTGGACAGTACTTGTGGAACAATCAATGAGCGCAGAATGATCAGAGAGAAAGTCTATGCCAAGTCATGGGGGCAGTGGGCAAGCTCGATGAAAAGGACGACAGTATGGCAATCAGCAATGCTTATGCAGGCAGTACACATTCCCACCACGCCAACGTTGCTGCCATCTCATACAGAGCTACCTCTCCGGTCGAAAGTTCCGAGTGAGGATAGGAAACAGACTTTCTCGAATCTTTGTGCAGGAAAACGGTGTTCCCCAGGAAGGTGTGCTTAGTTGTACGCTGTTTATTGTGAAAATGAACTCTCTTCCAACTTCTGTACCGCCAACAATCGCCTACTCGGTCTACGTAGATGACTTGCAAGTCAGCTTTAAATCTTGCAACTTATCCATATGCGAGCGTCAAGTTGAGCTCAGTGTAAATAGACTATCGAAATGGGCAAATGAGAATGGTTTCCGCTTTAATACAGAAAAAACAACATGCATACTATTCACAAAAGAAAGGCCTGCACCCTGATCCATCCATTGAATTAAATGAACACAAAGTGACGGTCAAAAGTGAACATAAATTTCTCGGTGTCATTTTTGATAGCAAACTTACATTTGTTCCACACATCAACAATGTAAAACTAAAATGCCTAAAATCGTTGAACGTCATAAAGATCCTTACTCATTATTCCTGGGGAACTGACACGCAATGTCTGCTATCACTCTTCAATAGTCTTGTGCGGTCCCAGATGGACTATGCCAGCATAGTATTTCAGTCAGCATCTAAAACCGCGTTAAAGATGCTTGACCCCATATACCATTTAGGCATTCGGCTAGCTACTGGTGCTTTTCGGACTAGCCCTATTCAAAGCCTCTATGCAGAGTCTAATCAATGGCCCTTGGAGTATCAGAGAACATATTTAGGAATTACATATGCCCTCAACATATTATCTCAGAGGGAACACCCTTGCAGAACACTAAATAATAATCGAACATCAGAACTGCTGTACGCGAATAGGCCATCACTAGCTCAGCCGTTCCCTTTGGCTATCACAACTGTTGCCGAAACTCTTGTTTCTCAGATGTCCACGAAAATGGGCGTAGTGATCTCATTGCTTCCTGGTGCCTACGCCCAGTTCAGTCCTTTAAAGCGCTTGACAAGAAAAACGTGCCACGCGAGGCTATTTTGCAACACTTCCTATCACTGGAAGACAAGTACAACGCAACTTCCTATTTTACGGATGCCTCAAAGACACACAAGGCAGTCTCATGTGCTGCACATAGTCACGGCTATAATGTTATAAGAACTCTTAATACAAGTTGCAGCATATTCACAGCAGAAGCATATGGTATCCGACTGGCTGTGGATCATATACGGCAACATAGGATACAAAAAGCTGTTATCTACACAGATGCGCTAAGTGTCGTAACTGCACTAGCTTCGGGAAAGGTGGGAGACAACCCTGTTTTTAATGACCTGATAAAATCCATTTATAACTCTTACAATGAAGAACTTTCCCTCGTGGTATGCTAGGTACCGGGGCATTGAGACGGCTGATCAGAGTGCTAGAGAAGCTGCTCTACGTGGTGACATTGAAGTTACTGAGATCCCTAGTCGAGATATTAAACCTTACGCCCGTAACCGGCTACGACAGCACTGGCAGTCCCAATGGGATAAAGAAACGGAAAACAAATTACATGCAATAAAACCACAACTAGGCAAGTTTTTTCAGCAAAATATCGCTAGACTACCAGAAACCACACTGTGCAGGCTACGTATAGGACACACATACGCAACACACATATACCTGTTAACAGGCACACAACCACCCATATGCGAAAAATGTGGAGAACAACTCACTGTCCGGCACATTTTAATTGAATGTCCAAGACTTCACCAAACAAGAGTACGGCATTTTAGAGAACTTTACACACACAACATACCGTCTCATCTTGCATTCTTTTTATCCCATGACCCTATGTTTAGTGTCAAAAGAGTTTTTAAATACCTCGCCGACGTCCAGTTCTTAAACACTGTATACTACAATCCAAACCGCCATGCTCCATCACATACGTGAAGAGCCTGAGCTATTAATGCCTCGAAATCTCGCAGCTTTATCGCATGGTTAAAGTACTTTGCTGATGGCTTCGAGGCAAATATTTATCGCTTATACTCACTGAAAACTATAAATAATCTGCATAACATATACATAGCATATAACATATGACAAGTAATCGCTCATAGTCACCGATATCTCCTTATAACCTATACACAGTTCAAATGCCTCATACAACAGTAACACCATTATTTAGCTAGGCCTTTTACACCTTGGTCACTAGAAGATTTTTGCCCCTTTATATAGCACATTTCAACATCCTTACTATACTTGTACGGCTTTTTTATTTATATTGTTACGCAAAAGCTACGGAAGGACAGAAGAGAACGAAGTGCGCTTGTCTTTGAAGCGGCTCGGTGTCGGCGCGGCAACCCTTTGCCCTTTTTCATCGATTCATCTTTAAATAAACGCACCCCATCGTAACATAAATCACTGAATCATCCATAGACTTGGCGCTCTTTGGCCAAAGATGCCCTTGCACCATTAAAACCCATCAATCAATCAATCAATCAACGGTGCTGTTGTCGGCGATGCGTACGACCTGAGCGATGGCAGGTGTGAGAATTTTCCTTAGATAAGGGCAAGGTGAGTGCTCATAATGGAAATGTGTTTGCCGGTATCGATGAGTGCTGTGATAGGTATGCCATGAAGTCTAACATCTAGAAGGTTGGGCTTTGTTGATAGCGTCAGTGGAGGATTTTGCGGCAAATCGGACACTGCAGCACCACCCCTAGGTGCCACGTTGGCAGGGTACGTAGTTGGGGTGGATGTGGCTGACGATGTTGGGGCGCAGGCGAAGCGAGCACAGCGGCAGAGGCGTCCGAACCGCTGTGGACATAGGTCGGCAGTGTGGGAGAATACTCACTCACTCACCATAATTTTTTCCAGGCCCTGCACTCACTCACGTTCACACTCACCTCCACTCACACTCACAGCACTCACTTGCACTCACCCCTTTGAAATGAGTGCGAGTGTGAGTGGCACTCATGAGTCACTATGCCGAACTATACCGCTCACAATTCGTGTATATTCATAACGAAGCTTTCAATTTAGCAGTTGTTGCATCGGGAGTGCGCCAAGGCAGTGTTTTGGACCCAGTTTTATTTTTCATATACATAAAAGATTTGCCTTCCCGATTACATGGTAACATCCGTATATTCGCTGACTATTGCATTTCGTACCGCGAAATTAGTCACAGTGATAATCACCATATACAAAATTCTGCCTTTTCTTGGTGTCAGAAGTGGCAGATGACTCTAAATGCCCAAAAATCTGTAACGCTAACAGTAAGAAAGAAACAGATATCTGTGTTTACTTACATAATTAATGACACACCTCTCACTTGTGCATTTCAGCTTAAATATTTAGGTGTCACTTTAACATGCGCTCTCCGATGGGAAAGCCATGTTAACAAAATAACCTCAAGTGGAAATCAATGTACATGCTGAGCACTAAAGTGACCCTTCTTTCTGAGAAGACACCTTCGTCTTGCGCCCCCAGATAAAATTTGCTGGCCTACAAAATGCTTGTTCGAACAGTGCCGGAGCACGCCAATATTGTTTGGTTTCCGTACACAAAATAACACATTGCAAGAATCGAAGGGGTGCAGAGGAAGGCAATAAGGTTCTGTTTTAATAAGTGCAAGTGAACGGATTCATTGACTGGATTAATAAAAAGAGCTGGTTTATTAACACTGCAAAGTAGAGCAAAACTAGCACCACTAAAGTTTTCGTTTCAATTTATTCACGGTGACACAAACATTGACGTCAGCCCCAACCTCTCTCTGTCCATCTCTCTGTCATTGACATTAGACGTGTGCATGCTTGCCGCCCATGCTCGCAAAGCTCCCCTTCGGTCGGATTGAGCCAAGAGAGCGGGAAATAGTGGGGGAGATTGACTGTCCGTATACTTAGTCAACCACTTAACGCCGAAACAAACACAAAAGGGAGAGCAAAGCGTAAATATTTAGGTGTCACTTTAACATGCGCTCTCCGATGGGAAAGCCATATTAACAAAGTAACAGTGCTGGAGCACGCCAATATTGTTTGGTTTCCGTAGACAAATAAACTCATTGCAAGAATGGAAGGGGTGCAGAGGAAGGCAATAAGGTTCTGTTTTAATAAGTACAAGTGAACGGATTCATTGACTGGATTATTAAAAAGAGCTGGTTTATTAACACTGCAAAGTAGAGCAAAACTAGCACCACTAAAGTTTTCGTTTCAATTTATTCATGGTGACATAAACATTGACGTCAGCCCCAACCTCTCTCTGTACATCTCTCTGTCATTGACATTAGACATGGGCATGCTTGCCATCCATGCTCGCTAAGCTCCCCTTCGGTCGGATTGAGCCAAGAGAGTGGGAAATAGTGGGAGAGATTGACTGTCCGTATACTTAGTCAACCACTTAACGCCGAAACAAACACAAAAGGGAGAGCAAGGCGTAAATATTTAGGTGTCACTTTAACATGCGCTATCCGATGGGAAAGCCATGTTAACAAAGTAACAGTGCTGGAGCACGCCAATATTGTTTGGTTTCCGTAGACAAATAAACTCATTGCAAGAATGGAAGGGGTGCAGAGGAAGGCAATAAGGTTCTGTTTTAATAAGTACAAGTGAACGGATTCATTGACTGGATTATTAAAAAGAGCTGGTTTATTAACACTGCAAAGTAGAGCAAAACTCGCACCACTAAAGTTTTCGTTTCAATTTATTCATGGTGACACAAACATTGACGTCAGCCCCAACCTCTCTCTGTCCATCTCTCTGTCATTGACATTAGACGTGTGCATGCTTGCCGCCCATGCTCGCAAAGCTCCCCTTCGGTCGGATTGAGCCAAGAGAGTGGGAAATAGTGCGGGGAGATTGACTGTCCGTATACTTAGTCAACCACTTAACTCCGAAACAAACACAAAAGGGAGAGCAAAGCGTAAATATTTAGGTGTCACTTTAACATGCGCTATCCAATGGGAAAGCCATGTTAACATCCATTTTTCCGCAAGCAAGGTGAACCGATAGATAACCTCTGCTTATTGTTCAAGCACTCACCACGTTCACACTCCCACTCACAAGCACTCACTCATGTTCACATTCACCTACACTCACACTCATGTTCACACTCACCTCTATACACCCAGAAGCACTCACCACGTTCACACTCACAGCACTCAGTCACGTTCACACTCATCTCCACTCACACTCACTGGCACTCACTGGCTCTCACCTCCACTCACACTCACTGGCACTCACCTCCACTCACTGGCTCTCACCTCCACTCACACTCACTGGCACTCACCTCCACTCACTGGCTCTCACCTCCGCTCACACTCACTGGCACTCACCTCCACTCACTGGCTCTCACTTCCGCTCACACTCACTGGCACTCACCTCCACTCACTGGCTCTCACCTCCGCTCACACTCACTGGCACTCACCTCCGCTCGCACTCACTGGCACTCACCTCCACTCACTGGCTCTCACCTCCGCTCACACTCACTGGCACTCACCTCCACTCACTGGCACTCACCTCCACTCACTGGCTCTCACCTCCACTGACACTCACTGGCACTCACCTCCACTCACTGGCTCTCACCTCCACTCACACTCACTGGCTCTCACCTCCACTCACACTCACTGGCGCTCACCTCCACTCACTGGCTCTCACCTGCGCTCACACTCACCTCCACTCACCTCCACTCACTGTCTCTCACCTCCACTCACACTCACTGGCACTCACCTCCACTCACACTCACTGGCACTCACCTCCACTCACACTCACTGGCACTCACCTCCACTCACTGGCTCTCACCTCCACTCACACTCACTGGCACTCACCTCCACTCACTGGCTCTCACCTCCACTCACACTCACTGGCACTCACCTCCACTCACTGGCTCTCACCTCCGCTCACACTCACTGGCACTCACCTCCACTCACTGGCTCTCACCTCCACTCACACTCACTGGCACTCACCTCCACTCACTGGCTCTCACCTCCATTCACACTCACTGGCCCTCACCTCCACTCACTGGCTCTCACCTCCGCTCACACTCACTGGCACTCACCTCCACTCACTGGCTCTCACCTCCGCTCAAACTCACTGGCACTCACCTCCACTCACTGGCTCTCACCTCCACTCACACTCACTGGCACTCACCTCCACTCACTGGCTCTCACCTCCACTCACACTCACTGGCACTCACCTCCACTCACTGGCTCTCACCTCCACTCACTGGCACTCACCTCCACTCACTGGCTCTCACCTCCGCTCACACTCACTGGCACTCACCTCCACTCACTGGCTCTCACCTCCACTCACACTCACTGGCACTCACCTCCACTCACTGGCTCTCACCTCCACTCACTGGCTCTCACCTCCGCTCACACTCACTGGCACTCACCTCCACTCACTGTCTCTCACCTCCACTCACACTCACTGGCACTCACCTCCACTCACTGGCTCTCACCTCCACTCACACTTACTGGCACTCACCTCCACTCACTGGCTCTCACCTCTGCTCACATTCACTGACACTCACCTCCACTCACAGGCTCTCACCTCCGCTCATACTCACTGGCACTCACCTCCACTCACTGGCTCTCACCTCCACTCACACTCACTGGCTCTCACCTCCACTCACACTCACTGGCACTCACCTCCACTCACTGGCTCTCACCTCCACTCACTGGCACTCACCTCCACTCACTGGCTCTCACCTCCGCTCACACTCACTGGCACTCACCTCCACTCACTGTCTCTCACCTCCACTCACACTCACTGGCACTCACCTCCACTCACTGGCTCTCACCTCCACTCACACTTACTGGCACTCACCTCCACTCACTGGCTCTCACCTCTGCTCACATTCACTGACACTCACCTCCACTCACTGGCTCTCACCTCCGCTCATACTCACTGGCTCTCACCTCCACTCACACTCACTGGCTCTCACCTCCACTCACTGGGTCTCACCTCCACTCACACTCACTGGCACTCACCTCCACTCACTGGGTCTCACCTCCACTCACACTCACTGGCACTCACCTCCACTCACACTCACTGGCACTCACCTCCACTCACTGGCTCTCACTTCCACTCACACTCACTGGCACTCACCTCCACTCACTGGCTCTCACCTCCACTCACACTCACTGGCTCTCACCTCCACTCACACTCACTGGCACTCACCTCCACTCACTGGCTCTCACCTCCGCTCACACTCACTGGCACTCACCTCCACTCACTGGCACTCACCTCCACTCACTGGCTCTCACCTCCACTCACTGGCTCTCACCTCCGCTCACACTCACTGGCACTCACCTCCACTCACTGGCTCTCACCTCCGCTCACACTCACTGGCACTCACCTCCACTCACTGGCTCTCACCTCTACTCACACTCACTGGCACTCACCTCCACTCACTGGCTCTCACCTCCGCTCACACTCACTGGCACTCACCTCCACTCACTGGCTCTCACCTCCACTCACACTCACCTCCACTCACTGGCTCTCACCTCCACTCACACTCACTGGCACTCACCTCCACTCACTGGCTCTCACCTCCGCTCACACTCACTGGCACTCACCTCCACTCAGTGGCTCTCACCTCCACTCACACTCACTGGCACTCACCTCCACTCACTGGCTCTCACCTCCACTCACACTCACTGGCACTCACCTCCACTCATTGGCTCTCACCTCCGCTCACTGGCTCTCACCTCTGCTCACACTCACTGGCACTCACCTCCACTCACTGGCTCTCACCTCCACTCACTGGCTCTCACCTCCACTCACACTCACTGGCACTCACCTCCACTCACTGGCTCTCACCTCCACTCACTGGCACTCACCTCCACTCACCTCCACTCACTGGCACTCACCTCCACTCACTGGCACTCACCTCCAGTCACTGGCACTCACCTCCACTCACTGGCACTCACCTCCACTCACTGGCTCTCACCTCCACTCACACTCCCTGGCACTCACCTCCACTCACTGGCTCTCACCTCTGCTCACACTCACTGGCACTCACCTCCACTCACTGGCTCTCACCTCCACTCACACTCACTGGCACTCACCTCCACTCACTGCCTCTCACCTCCACTCACACTCACTGGCTCTCACCTCCACTCACACTCACTGGCACTCACCTCCACTCACTGGCTCTCACCTCCGCTCACACTCACTGGCACTCACCTCCACTCACTGGCACTCACCTCCACTCACTGGCTCTCACCTCCACTCACTGGCTCTCACCTCCACTCACTGGCTCTCACCTCCGCTCACACTCACTGGCACTCACCTCCACTCACTGGCTCTCACCTCCGCTCACACTCACTGGCACTCACCTCCACTCACTGGCTCTCACCTCTACTCACACTCACTGGCACTCACCTCCACTCACTGGCTCTCACCTCCGCTCACACTCACTGGCACTCACCTCCACTCACTGGCTCTCACCTCCACTCACACTCACTGGCACTCACCTCCACTCACTGGCTCTCACCTCCACTCACACTCACTGGCACTCACCTCCACTCACTGGCTCTCACCTCCGCTCACACTCACTGGCACTCACCTCCACTCAGTGGCTCTCACCTCCACTCACACTCACTGGCACTCACCTCCACTCACTGGCTCTCACCTCCACTCACACTCACTGGCACTCACCTCCACTCATTGGCTCTCACCTCCGCTCATTGGCTCTCACCTCTGCTCACACTCACTGGCACTCACCTCCACTCACTGGCTCTCACCTCCACTCACTGGCTCTCACCTCCACTCACACTCACTGGCACTCACCTCCACTCACTGGCTCTCACCTCCACTCACTGGCTCTCACCTCCACTCACTGGCACTCACCTCCACTCACCTCCACTCACTGGCACTCACCTCCAGTCACTGGCACTCACCTCCACTCACTGGCACTCACCTCCACTCACTGGCTCTCACCTCCACTCACACTCCCTGGCACTCACCTCCACTCACTGGCTCTCACCTCTGCTCACACTCACCTCCACTCACTGGCTCTCACCTCCACTCACACTCACTGGCACTCACCTCCACTCACTCACACTCACCTCCACTCACACTCACAGATAATTCGGTCTCATCAGGGTTGAATTAACAGAAGTGCTGCACATTGCCTTCATTTGTGTTCAATATTAACTTGGAAGCAATTTCATAAAATGTTTATTCTGGATATAAATTTAGATGCCTGCATAAACTGTGTGGAAATGGTTTCTTGCACCCAGTTTTCATGAAAATCGACACTAATTTGACATGGACCTTTGCATCATAACAGTTGAGAACCTGTGATGTGCATTTTGAGTACTGCAATATGTCACAAAAGCGCAGTATGTAGCATCTGCATGCCAAGCCCACACACGTTACTACATGTCTGTGTTAAGGCAAAGAAAAATGGCTTTTACTGTAATTAACACAAGGAAACGGTTGCTCTCTCGACGTACATGAGAACTTTACTTTCAGTATACAACCGCAATATTTGAACAAAAAATAGGTTATGTTTGTGACACACCAGTTGGTAAACAGACTGACTTGAACAGCAATTATGTCCCTGGCCTGTCTTAGGATCTCAGGAGGATATGGCATTTGTTGGTTGACTTTGGCAGTCCAAAATGAGCAAGCTTAGGCTGTGGATTGGTGCAAATGAAATGTGGGAAAATCTACTATGGACTTACTTGGCACTGTGTTGTTACAGTGCTCACAAAGTGACGGAATTAAACACCACAGTGCACTGTGGTGGTATGCTGCTCCGTCACTTTGTTGTTTATGCATTTGTGCTGTAGTCGTAACATTCGAGAGTGACACGTCATGTACTGGAAACACTGATTTGGCACTTACACCGAGGGCAAGCTGGAGTGTGCAAGTAGAATGGACGTTTCAAAAACAGGCCAAATTTCTGTTCGAGATGAATCGACACTGGAAAACCAGTGCCGTCTTTTCATGAAGGTGTCATCTGCTTTTCTAGGAACAAAAAGAAGTCAGCGGGGGACACAACACTGGGTCATTACCATTACAATCTGGCCAAGAAATCAATTCCACTCGTTCACCACGCTCAGTCAAAGTTCCATTGGATTTCTCTTGATTCCTGAAATCAAAACTCAAAAGTTTACAGTCCACTGGCATGACTGAGAAAGGAAGGACGAGTGTGCCACATTCCTCGATGCCCTCATTTGACCTCTGCCAGGTTCAGAGGGTGGCAGACTTTTCTGAGTACTTGCAAGTGTTTGGTATTCTTAAAGCTCTCCTTGACAGAACCCTATCATGATGAACTACACACCAGCTGTACTTTGAGCACAGCTTTAAAAAAGGTAAGTAGGACACTGTAGGCAAATGTGACCAATGACATACTGTTTGCAGTTGTCTTCACTTACTCAAAATATTTTTGTAGTGTGCTTCACTACAAATTCTTTATGGACTTTGGGGCAATACTTGCATTTGCAAAAGCTTTATAGCGCTTTCAGAAACGTACAGTGAAGTTGTCTCCTTCAAGTTATCTGTTATGTTTGTTTATTTTTGGTGGGGGTTATGAGTAAAGCGGTGCTAACATATGGGGCCGAAACTTGGAGGTTAACAAAGAATCTCGAGAACAAGTTAAGGACCCCACAAAGAGCGATGGAACGCAAAATGTTAGGCCTACTAATGCTAAGAGACAGGAAGAGAGCTGTGTGGATCAGAGAGCAAACAGGGATAGCCGATATCCTAGTTGACATTAAGAAGAAGAAATGGAGCTTGGCAGGCCATGTAATGCCTAGGATGGATAACCGGTGGACCATTAGAGTTACGGAATGGATACCGAGAGAAGGGAAGCGCAGTCGAGGGCGGCAGAAAACTAGGTGGGGTGATGTAAGAAATTTGCAGGCGCAAGTTGGAATCAGCGCAAGACAGGGGTAATTCAAGATCGCAGGGAGAGGCCTTCGTCCTGCAGTGGACATAAATATAGGCTCATGACGATAATGATGAGTAAACCATGCCAAATGCGAAAAAAATTGTCACTACTTATTTGGACACTAAAGAAAAAAACCTGAAGGATTAAAACAAATTCATCTCTCATTCTGATTGGTATAGTATGGTAGGCTCCATTTGTACCTTCCATATTTTGCTTCTTTTTACAGGAAGCACGAATAACAAAATTAATTTAGAAATCCCTTTTAATGCGAAGCAGTTTTTGTGAACTTCAGCTGTTTTGAGTGTATCTATTTATCTGTTTATCCATCCGTCCATCCATTCATCCACGTCGTGATGCCATCGTGGCTGTTTCTTCAGTTGGATATACATCAGAATAGGCGTGACATGCATGCCATACATAACACGATTGACACGTCATGACATCAATGCCACGGCATATTTGTCATGGCATGTATGTCATGAAATACATGGTATGAATGACGTGATGCTGTCCTGGTGGTTTTTTAAACTCAGTATATATCAGGATATGAATTAAATGCATGCATGACCTGACATGGATGACATGTCATGTGCATTATGACATGAATGATGAGGCATAAGCCCATGTCATGACATGAATGACATCACATGCTTGTCATGGCATGTATGTGATGACATAAATGGTATGAATGGCATGAGGCTGTTGTGGTAGTTTCTTTAACTCAATGTATGTCTTGATATGAATCACATAACATGCGTGCATGAGCGGACATGAATGACATGACATAAATGTCATCACATGAGTGACATGCGTGTCATGGCATAAATACCATGAATTGTATGACAAGTTAAGCATGAGCATGTCATTCTTGTCATGTCATGCATGCATGTCTTGCTACATATCCTGATACATATCCAATTAAATTGACCACAACTCCATCATCTTATGTCATGTCATTATTGTGATGCATCTCATGTCATTTCCTTCATGTCATGGGTATGCTGATATATGACTTGTTAAAACACGAAACTGGCATGAATGACAATCATGTCTTGACGTGAATGTCATAATTGAGATGACTATAATAGAATGAATTACACGACATGCATTTCTTTAACTGAATGTATTCTGCATATGCCTGTCGTGACATAATGTGTGCCATTAATGACATGTCGTGCTATTTATATTTTGAAATGATTGGCATGAATGGCATAGTCTGGATGTCAAGCCATGGTGATTGAATGTCACGACGTGCATGACAAGAATGAGATGATTTCATGACATGCGTGCATGCATGCATGCATGGCATGAAATTACCATGATAAGAAATTATGCCAACCCAGAAGCATAACTGCGAGTCGGCCTAGTCATCATATCTTTAACGCATTTTCGCCTTTTGTGCTTGTTTTATGAACATTGCTGCTTTTTATGCTGACCGCGTAGCGGCATTCCATGACAAGCGTTATTTATGCGCTCTTGACGTGTTCTATTGACAGGATCGCGCAGATCTGTGGGTATTTAAGCCGGTGGTTCTTCAATAATAAAAATCAGTTGTTAGAAAGCGCTCGTCCTTGTGTCTCCTTTTCTTCGTCCCTGTTTGTTTGCGCACAGAAATTTAAGAAAATGAGTATGCCAACCCAGTGGTCCAAGTTGTCTACTAACTTGGGTTGATGACTATAAGCTTGTGTTCGTGATGGTGGTTACATCGTCATTCCAGCTTTGTAATCTGACTCTCGCCTCTGATTCTCGCGTGCCATCTGTGCTCGAGCCAGGTGCCACGCATCAGAAGATCTTGGCAGCAGAACACCGGGTGGTGGTTGCATCTGTTCAAATGGCAACTGAAAAGCAAGTTTCCCACGTGGGTTGATTTCCGAGCACCGGACAGCAACATGCTGCCACCTCATTCCTCCCAAAGCTCGTACGTGACTTTCACGGCCCTACTCTTCGTTACTAGGCTGCTTAATCAAACACCGAGGCGTGCTCTTTCCTGGCGCACATAGTATCTGAGCACAACAATGCTGTATCGAATTCCATTAAGGCTGTGTCATCAAGGCTCGGCCACGGCTGCACCATGTCACTTATCCGAATGGCTATAAAAGGACATGAGCTTCAGGTTGCACCATCATGTCATCCGTTTGTGTCGTCTTAGTGATGCCACGTGCTGCCGTAAGAGAACACTTAGCTTCTGCGTTTCTTATCCTTCTCGCACCTCCGTGCGGCTCATTCACATCAATTCGATCGTTCGAAGAAATCATACAGTCGTTACCGTCATTCATTCATCTCATTCATTCCTCGTCTTTTGGCTGTCGTCACATACTTGCACTCGCATTAATTATAGCTCACTGTGATCGTGTCACATGCACAAGTACTGGAATTCCACTAACACATAACGCTTTGCGGAACCCCAAACAATGCTGCCTGCAAAATGCTTCGCATAATGTTGATTCCCACAGTGCATTAGATTTGCATATTTTTTTTCTTTTTTTTTTTCTTTTGACAGCACTGAATGTACAGGCCTGGGAGCATTTATGTAGTGCATACCACTGTCCACACTGGGTCGGCAACTGGAATGCTTTAATTACTGGCATTTGCTTTGTGGGGGGTCTCACATGTGCTCTTGGGACAAAGGAACGACAACACAGTAGTGCAGACAATCAAAAGGGCATTTATTGCACCTTTCATACACTAATGCACACTAGCCGAATTACAACCAATAGAACATTCACACGGGCGCGCGACAAATCAAGGAAGTCCGACTCAGCGCGACCCGATAGCGAGCGAATACGTTCGCCCCATGCTATGACACCATCGCCTAGTCGTTCACGTGTACAGTCACGCGACGGTGGCGCGCTCGAACGATCTGTGTTCGTCCATACCGGTGTCCTGCTCTTAGCCTCGCGCGACGGTCGCGCGAAGCGTTCGTGCGCGTTGACCGCCGATCCCAAGCCCAAGAGGCCTTCGACCTTTTTCTCCCAAGTCACCCCGCCGTTCGGTGGCGTTAGCATCGCGACATCTCTTGCAACGCGCCGCAACCGCTACGACCCCCACCAGCACTTAGCCACGCGGTGAAGCCGGACCACAGGAGATGCGTGAGAGTCGCGCATCCCCACATCCCCCCAACCTTAAATCACTACACATACTCCGGCGAAACATGTCACAAGGTCTATCAACGCGCGCGTCGCGAACAAAAGTTAGTACATGCGACAGTGGCGCCGCCGAGGAAATGTCCACACGTTATCTACAACATGCGAGCCGACATTGTTTCTGGGGTTCACCGCTGGCGTCCGTTGGTCACAGCACCAGCTCTGCAGATTCGATGGCACGACTCCAGCACAGGACTCCGGAAACGGCGACGCAGAAGTCGGCCCGAGCAAGCGTCGCTCGCGCCGACGCGCCCTGCCGGCGAGAGCCGCTGTAGCCGTTGGTGACTGCCGGCTCCTTTCCCAGCCGCCGAAATCGCTGCGCCGATCTGTCCACAGCTATCTGCATCACCTGGGGTAGCTCGATTGTAGTCGGGGGCAGCAGCGCTGACGATGTGCAGGTGAGAGGAAACCAGGGGTGACTCCGCTCACGCTGCGTGCACTCAACGCACTCGACAAACACTAAAGTAGTGCAAGGGAGAGGAATTCGGCATACGCATCGCCCACGTGGTGCGCTGTTCAAGTCGGCTAGCAAAATTTCAGACGGCATTTCAGATGCCAAGTTCACGTGAACAAAGCTTGCTTTCTTGAGTCGAACGAGTAATTTCAATTCGTGCGAGGCGAGCTAATGAGGGAAGCAATATGCGACACCTCAACACCACGGTCCACCAGGTTGTGTCCCTCCACGTGCGATAGGCGGCTTCGTAAAGCCTTAGAGCTAATGCGTCGCTATCCTGACAACAACCGGCATCAAAAAAAAAAAAAAAAATACGTCACCCAAAATGGGCCCAACAGGCAGCCGCGAGGAGACGTTAGCTCTGTGAGGTGGTCCTACCCCGCTCGGTGCACACAGCATCCGAGTTGACGGCGCCCACCGTCCCAGACGGTGTCGGAGCGCCCGGTGCCTGGCCGCAATACCAGTCAGCCTGTAGCGGCACCCGTGGCCCACGGCCACCCGGCTCCCTGATCCGCGACTTCCGAAGTCAAAGAGATAGAAGAAGCTATTTACATAAGCAATTTGGACCACCCACAAGGCTTCCGTACTCACTCGCTTCAGGCTTGCCAATGCTATGCGGGCGCTAGGCCTCGCTCTCCCAGGATGCAGACCATGTGGCTCTCGTACCGACGAGTATACTTCAACAAAACACTCGCGAAAAGGCTTAGCATGTTGAAAAGTTCAAACACGCTACAGCAACCGTCGCCTCTCTCAAGAAAGCACGCCGCCGACACTAGCGATCAAAATCCACGCTAGGAATACGCTTCGGTTGAAACAAAAGTTGTCTCAAACCGAGCAAAACTGTCAAAGTTATCATCCAATGCCCCAAGAGCCCCACGTTGGGTAGCCAGATGTGGGACAAAGGAACGACAACACAGTAGTGCAAACAATCAAAAGGGCATTTATTGCACCTTTCATACACCAATGCACACTAGCCGAATTACAACCAATAGAACATTCACACGGGCGCGTGACAAATCAAGGAAGTCCGACTCACCGCGACCCGATAGCGAGTGAATACGTTTGCCCCATGCAATGACACCATCGCCTAGTCATTGACGTGTACAGTCACGCGAACGGTGGCGCGTTCGAACGATCCGTGTTCGTCCATACCGGTGCCCGCTCCGAGCCACGCGAGACGTCTCGCGAAGCGTGGATTGGCGCACGCGCGGGGCCTCCGCGTCGCTCATTGATTCAAACCCAAAGAGAGCGCGCCTTTGACCTTTTTCTCCCAAGTCACCCCGCCGTTCGGTGGCGTTAGCATCGCGACACTCGCGCCATCTCTTGCAACGCGCCCCAACCACTACGACCCCCGCCAGCACTTAGCCACACGGTGAAGCCGGACCACAGGAGACGCGTGAGAGTCGCGCATCCCCACATCCTTTCCCTCTGTGTCTTATCTCTTTCTGCACGTGCGCAGTTGGTTCACATACTTTCTCCATACCCAAGGCAGTTCGTTAATCATGAAGCACTAGACATCTCTGTGCCTTGTGGTGTAGTCCCGATGGTGCTGACCATTTTTGCTCCATGCATGTGATCTTTGACTTATGTTTATGGGATAGGCATGTTCAGTGACTTGGTATTTTCACTTTGTTCTTTTGTCTCTATTTTCAGACAGTTGTCTCATCTTTCGTGTGGTTTTATTCTATCTCTTTGCCTTTATCCTTGCATTTCATTGTATACTACGTAGATGGCAGATGCTTACCTGACTAATCATTGTTTGTTGGTCTTTAACCTGTGGTAAATGTTGTGCTGTTGTTTATTTATTGTCGTTGTACCCTTGCCTCGGAGATTGGCAGTTTGAGTTGAGTGAGGCTGTCTTGAGGAAGACAATGCTGTAGTATGCTTCCTGCAGGTCTGAGTGAATTCATAG
Organism: Dermacentor silvarum; assembly: GCF_013339745.2. NCBI lineage: Eukaryota > Metazoa > Arthropoda > Arachnida > Ixodida > Ixodidae > Dermacentor > Dermacentor silvarum. The sequence continues at coordinate 19,687,900 of NC_051156.1, read as the reverse complement.
CACCACTTGGCATCTTGAAAAAAAAGTTGTTTGCTCGTGACAGTACAGCCTGATCCAATGCACATGCTTCTAGATTGCCATTCTATACATGACAGTAGGCATGGTCTTTACATTGCATGATTTTACTGACAGCTGCCATGTGCTGTGTACCACAAAACCTATGGGTAGCACTTTGTTTTGAATATGTTTCATTGTTTCAGGGCCCGAGTGATAATTGATCATTTGAGTGACATGATTGATCATTCAATCAGCAAGGACTGCAAGTTTAGGAGGATACTGTTTTTTTTTTTTCGTTTTTGGGAAATGGCTTTGTGGGTGGATCATGGTGTGTGCATGGCTTGTTTGTTCAGTTGTACATAAGTATTATTGCTAAATCAAGCATGATTAAGTGTTTAGGGGCTGGCTGCACTGAATTGGCAGCACGGAATCCTCTTACCCTCGGGCAGTTGCATAGGAGCCACAATGCACGATGATGTCAGAGGGGGACAGTTGCAGCACTTGTCACACTTTGCTCAGGCGCAGTACCATCTTGCCAGGCATTTTTGAGCTGTTTGACTAGTGCTGGGAAAAATATGTTGTGCACTCAAATGCAGAGTATTTGCACACACTGACTGCATTTCTCTACCTGTTCTTAAAGGGGCCCGGAAACACTTTTTGAGCATATTAAGAAAACATTGAAGCTCCTGTAAACACATGAGCTAAATAATATTGTGCTGCATGCAGCAGAGAATTTATAGTCTCATATCGGAAACAGTGAAAGTCACTTGCTTCTGCAATGTCGTCATGCAGCGTCGTCACAAGCAGCTGGACCCACCAATAGCGATTGGCTGATTTCGTAATTATGAAAAACATTCTTAGGAATACTATAATTGCTAATTTTGAGTTAAATGAATTAAACATATGTCTGCTATCTCAAAAAGAGAGAAGAAGTAATTTCATCTTTGCACTGCCGGTCTACCCACGACAGTTGTGCGTAGCTGCATCTGTTGCGCGTGGCCTCTGAGATAGCTGCACAGCGTAGTCCACCGCGGCCGCCACGGGCTGCCCTCTCTCGCCTCCGAGACAGTCAGTTTTTTGGCGGGGCCTTGGCATCCCTCGTGTAGCTTCCAGCGCTCTAGCAGAGATGAAAAGAGAAAGCAGTGTATCGGTGTGATAACTACGTCCAAATCTGCTTGTACTTGAAGGATTCGGAAAAAGTCTTGCAGCACGAGATTCGTGAGGCAACGTACTTCAATAGTGAGGTCATTCTATCATTAGTTGAAGGAGTGTTTCAGGGCCCCCCTAATAACGGGTAACATGAGTGGTGGTGCCTGTTGTCTATCTTTGGGGCTGGGGCATGTTGTGACAGCCCAGCGTGATGCCTTGCAGGCTCCTCCCCCCCACCAGCGACCCCCTGTCCCGAGACCAGGTGCGTGTGCAGAGCTGTGCGCAGCTTGGAGACCGTGCACGGTATTCCCAGCAGCATGCACTACCACCGTAGGGCCCCCACGCTTGACATTTCGGTGTTGCAATAAGTTGCTTCCCTGCACTGGCAGCTCTAGCATAGAACTGTCTGGAACCTACAACAGCCTCAGACGAGCTGGTCAGCATTTGTTTACGTGTCTTTCAATTAATTAGTTTTTATGCTTCCAAGAAAATAAATTCAAGGTGAAGGCCTAGACACAAAGTGCCTGTAAACATGTTGGCGAGCCTGTCAAAGACACTTCTTTTTCGCCCTGTTTTGCTTCTTTTTTTTTCTCCACAGTCTCTGAAGTGAACCGTTACAACTCACACAGGATGTTGCATTGCTCCCGATTGCAAGAGCCTTCATCTGAAATAGTAACCATTGGGCAATACCGTATATTCTCGTGTAAGGGCAGTACTTAAATTTGAAGGTAAATTTCCGGCGTGCAGCTCGGGTACAATTAAAAAAAAAAAGCGAGTAAATGTAGCACGAGGTCGTGGGATCGAATCCCGGCCACGGCGGCTGCACTTCGATGGAGGCTAAATGCGAAAACGGCCGTCGTGTACTTAGCTTTAGGTGCATGTTAAAGAATCCCATGCTGTCCAAATTATTCCAGAGTGATGCGTGCCTCATAATCTATATTCCACTACGGCGTGCCTCATGATCAGATAGTAGTTTTGGCATGTAAAACCCTAAAATTTAATTAATTTTTAAGTAAATGTCTACTTCTCTTACAAGCCAGGTGTGCCTGCTGTGGAATGCAGGGACCTTTATTGGACCTTTGATCACAACTTCAGTTTTTGCTGATGGTGATGTCGGAAAGTGTCCAGAGCTTTTCATGAGTGAGATCACCGACGGGCTCGACACAGCCTACGGGCCTGGTATAGTGGGAGGCAAAGCTGGCTACTCAAAATTAAATTCTTGGTTAACCATGACATGATTATGAGGCATGGCATAGTGGGGCACTAATTTTGATCACTTGGGGTTGCTTAACTCTTTCCCTACCATGGGGAAAATAGGTGTTTTTTGTATGTTACGTCACATGTTCTTTTCTGAAGGAACTACTGCACTCATTATTTAATATAATACATAAACAGAAAGCAAAATGAATGCACTTTTCATGCATAAAAGTTTTATTAATGAGATGTGTGCCATAAAAAAGATATAAATTGTTAAAAAATTGAACAAAGTTTGGAAAGACATGCTTGTGTCTACTAAGAAAAAAATGTTACGAAAATTATGAGATATGCAAAATGTACTGCCTTGTATTAGGCGCCACCTCCGAAAAAATCAAAATTTTTCATTGAACAGGTATTGCGCTACAAAAATGTAACTACAAGCACTACAGTTGGGCATGCCAGGCTGCGGCCGCCGATGTTCCGGGCTCGTTTGCGTCGTCGTCGCTTTCAGGCCAAGTTCGAGGAAAAGTCAGCGTCCTCTGACTAGCTGCTAGTCGATGTATTGATAAGATCAGCCGCAGGGGCAGCGGAATCGCGATATCTGCGATCTCCCGAAGCGCATGCGCCATTTTTGAGCCGGACATTTTTGCGTTCTGTTTTGACGATCGCGAAACTTTGGAGCACATTTAAAAATCACCGCTTGGCAGGCACAAAGTGAACTGCTTAGAAAACAAAGATATAGTTTCTCCTCATTCATGTACGATGGCGCAATGTGTCTGAGTAGCACGGAAGGTCTCGAAAGCGGCATTTCAAACCATCGATAGCGGGTGGCCATTTTTTAGTTCTCTTTTGACGATCGCGAAACTTCGGAGCACGTTTAAACATTACCACCTCGCGGGAAAAAAAGTGAGCTGCTTACAAAACTAGTGCAGTATGTCGTGAGCCAGCAGAGGGAGCACGCTACAGCTACTGAGCGCATGTAGCGGCAGGTTTAGACAACAAACTGCCATTTGCCGCGTTTCGCTCTGACCGTTAGTTGGCGAGCTACAGCTGCTGAAGTGAGCACATGAACAAGCTGTTCTTCGGATTGGTGCCAGGAAAACCTTTGGCCACCCACTGTGATGACTGCACTTTCGTTTCAACATCATAGCCATAAACCCATGTCTCATCGCCTGTTATGATGTCCTTAAGAAAGTTTTCATCGTCATTGGCAGCGGCGAGCAGTTTCTGGCTGATTTCAACACGGGTCTGCTTCTGTTCGTCAGTCAACAAACGTGGCACGAATTTTGCACTGACACAATGTATCCCAAGTTTGTCACTGAAAATTTCATGACATGATCCTAGGCTGATACCCACTTCGTCAACGACTTCTCAGACAGTCAAACGACGATTTACACGAATCACAGTTCGAACTCTGTCGACGTGGTCATCATCTGTGGATGTGGAAGGTCGTCCAGGCTTGGGATCGTCATCGACCGACATTCTTCAGTCTTCAAAACGCTTGAACCAATCATAGCACTGCGTGCGACTTATACGGTCCTCCCAGCATGCTTGGCTAAGCAACTGAAATGTCTCTGTGAAAGTTTTCCCAAGTTTGTAGCAGAACTTCACACACACGCTGTTCTTCCAATTCCTTCATTGTCACTTTGGAACTAATCCAAAGAACAGCTTGTTCATATGCTCACTTCAGCAGCTGTAGCTCGCGAAATAACGGTCAGAGTGAAACGCGGCAAATGGCAGTTTGTTGTCTAAACCTGCCGCTACATGCGCTCAGTAGCAGCAGTGCGCTCCCTATGCCGGTTGGCGCACTATTTCAAAAGTTCGGTTTCTTTTTGAACACACCTCATATGGACTATATTTTTGATACAAAGTATCACAGATCAAAAACAAACAGCTTGTGAAAGGTGATACTCGTGTGGCCACACTACTTTCATAGCTTCTGCAGCGTTGCCTACTTGATATGAAACAGAGGGCAGTTTAACCTCAATATAACGAAGTCATTAAAATTGGTGCTTTGCTTTGTTCTATTGAAATTTGGTTATATTAACCCAACCTGCCCCCCATTCCCTTCCTCCCGTTCTCCCCCCCCTCGCCTGCGCTTGATCGTGTTGCCGCTAGTTCTCCTCCCGCCCCCCTTTCCCCTTGCTTGCGCAGGGATCTATCAAGCCACCGTCATTCTCGGCTAACCCTCGCATGCTTTCACTTGCACTTAAAGCAGTACAGGGCACACAGGATCTTATCAGTGATCACTTGGACTTTTGTACTGAACATGATGCTGCTACGCTTCTGCAGCTGCTCATGCTTGTGCGGTGAATGATTTGAAAGATGCGTTTCCAAGCAGCCACATGTAATTCAACCATTTGACCATCTGTGTCCGTAAAAGTTTCCATTTATTAACAGCGAAGCTCTTCTAGCTAACCGTAAAAAGTGCCGGCTGCCGCAAAACCTCGCCGAGCTATGACACCACTGCGTTGCCTAGCAACCACCTCACAGAGTGCCGTGTGCCTCGCCTCCTCTCCGTGCCGTGCACATGTTGCCTTGACATGGGACGTTAAGGAGAGGGAAGGAGAGCATGCGCGTGGCGCGCGCAATGCTCGGGAGAGGGAAAGAGGAAATGAGAGCGAGATAGAGAGAGAAAGAAATTGTAGCAGCACCAACGAGGCAACGCGCAGAGCTGCTGCTGACGCCACCCACGTTTCCCCGTTTCCCGTGTTCGTGCCGGGGAAACGCGGGCGGCTTCGGCAGCAGCTCGGCAGGTTTCAACCAGCCATGCCCCGGCAAGTGTGGAGGCGCAGCTTGGCAGTGACAAAGTGGGGAGATAAAGCTCGGAGCCGCCGCAACGGCGGCACAACTCTCGTTGACTCTGTGGCGAGTACCTGTAGCATTGACATGGGACTACCAAAGAAGATCCAGACACCCGAAGAAGCAGCCGCTTATCGGCCAAGTGAGAATCTGTGCGTCGGTGGCAAGCCGATTCGAAATATACTGTGCCTAGCAGCGCTTAGCATTTCCTAGCAAAACTTAGCCAAACCTAATAAAACCTGGAAGAAGCTAGGTCGATCACCAGCTCTGCTGTTTACTCCAGCCTTGTACCACTAGTGCAAGCTGCCCACTTTTTTTTGTCTTTGTATTCCTTCATGGCAGTGAAATTTCATTATACTGAAATTGGGCATAAACACAATTTGTTAAATTGAGGTATGTGGTGTTCCATGGACACCAAGTTATCAAAAGTTAAATTCTTCGTTATGCTGAGAAGTTCGTTGTATTGAAGTTTGTTATATCAAGGTTTAACTCTATAAGTACTGAGCGTGTTTTTGTTGGTTCTACCCCCATCGGAGTGCAGCCAGGTCCGAACCCAAGGCTCAGCAGTACCACATCATAGCTGCTCGGCAGCACAGATTCCAATGCAATGGCAAAGTGCTGCAAGGATTCTCTAAAATGTCACGGCCTGTAGCAGATGCTTATCTTTCATAGTGTGCAGGTGCCTGCTCACTGTAGGAACAAATGAAATATGAACAGATGCAAAGCAGCGAAGTGTCGGGATGGAAAATGTTGCGTATAAAAGAGAGCAATGCATGCTCTACCTGTCTTGGCACTATTGGAAAGCAGTGCGCATTCTCGCTAATGCAAACGGCAAAAAAATAGTGATGCTGGATTAATGACAACGAGCCAGAGATGTTTGCATTCTTGTGCAGAGTGCATACATTAACAATTCAGAGGGCAAAGAAATGTGGGCCTGCTGGTCTGCAAAAAGGATATGAAGCCACTGTGTGCATTTCAGTGATTTAAGTATACGAAGTGTAAGTCTTCAATTGAATATGGATAAAGTGTAATCAGCATCAACCTGGGGATATCTTGCAGCTTGGTATTTTGTGCAAATGAATTACCATCTTTCTATTTTTATTAACCTGGGAGAGCAGTGTGCCTGATGAATTATATTAACAGAAATCACATTTGTGCTCTCTCTCTCTCTCAAGAACTTGCGGCTATGGGTATTCTATCAGGCCTTCATCACAAACTTGCATTCGTTTTCTTTTTGCACAAAATCAAAACCACACAGTTTTGTGTAAAGATGGGGTCCTCAGGCTGGAATGTGCATGGTGTAGTCAGAGCTTCTGTCAGCCGGGAGGACTTGTCAGGGGCCCAGTCTGGGTGTAGCCGGTCCAGCACGATTGACAGTTGGCAGCCCATCAGTAGTTCGGACGGAGAGCGTCCTGTGGCACTGTGTGGAGTTACGTGCGGCTGTAGAGTAAAGTCTGCCAGGTGCTGTGTCCAGCTCCCTTGGATTATTCGACATAATGCCTCTTTGGTGGTCCGTACCATCCTTTCAGCCTGCCCGTTCGTGCATGGATGGAACGGTGCAAATGTCACCTGACAGATAAGGTTGGCGTCCAGGAAACCCCGAAACTGTGTGGATGTAAATGGCGGGCCGTTGTCAGAGGCAAGGATGTCTGGCAGGCCATGTGTTGCAAACAATCTTCGTGAGGTACTAATTACAGCTCCTAATGTCATTGATGACATTGGTATGACTTTGAGCCATTTGGAATAAGAGTCCACCACAATCAAGAAGGTCTTCTCTTAGAATGGGCCGACAAAGTTGATGTGCAGGCATGACCATGAGTCCAGGCCATCTCCCATGATGCAAAAGCAATCGGGGCTTCCCTTCCTTGTCTATTGTGGTGGGAACGCACGACGACAAACTTACTAACTTGCTGGTGTTTCCGTTGGGCCCAGGATCCTTTTAATAATGACACGGCACTCGGGAGCTTTTTACACGAAACACAGACTTTATATACACACACTAACATGATACAGACGATTTACATCTATGCGGACTAGAGTTCGGAAGTCGCTTGTCCTATATAAACATGCGCCTAGTACTCATGCGTCATCACTCGCCCGTGTGCATCGTCGTTGCGGTGCCCGTGACGGTGGTCCTTGTGGCTGCGTGGCTGCTGTCGAGCACCAGCTCAGCTGGTTTGATGTTGCGATGGCCACGTCCTACGCCGTCACCACCACGCTGCACCTTGTTGCGACGTGGAAGCAGGAGGAAAACAGCAGGCCGGTAGGACACCAGGCCACTGCTATGCCTGGCCTGTAACGCCTCGGCCGCTAGAACGGCAGGCTCGATCAGCGGACAGGTAGCTCAGGCGCCCCGGTGGCCAGCAGGAAGCACTGCACCAGGCCGCTATCACAGCAGGCCGCTGGTACACAGGAGAGCAGAGCCACGAGCGGGATCTACGACCAGGTCCGCACGGTAGCAGAACACCCGGTCGCCAGTCCTCGGGCTCGCTCAGCAGGCTGGTAGCTCAGGCGTCACGGTCCCAGCAGGAAGCACGGCACCAGGCCGCTAGAACAGCAGGCCGCTGGTCCACAGGAGAGCCCAGCCACGAGCTGGATCCCCGACCAGGTCCGCACGGTAGCTGGACACCCGGTCGCCGGTACCCGAGCCTTGAACCGCCGTTCTGCGAGCTGACGTTCGAGGCTGCTGCTCGCTCTCACGCTCTGCGTGCTCTCGTGTCGCTTCTTCGTTCGTGGCACGTGTCGTCTTCTTCCATTATCATCATCAATCCTCTTCTTTGTGCTGCCATACAATCACCATCACTTCAAGCTGGCTTGTCACGCACTTTGTCTTGGCACCGCCACACGCCACTTTCCACATCATCACATTCATAAACTTGTCAGAGGACTACACCTACTCTGCATGGTGATGCATCACAAGCTAGCCGTAGGGTTTTCTCTCGTCGCAGTGCCTTAGAACAGTGCACTTTCCGGAGAAGCTCCTTTAGGGCTTCAAATGACTTTGGATGGCGTGGTGACCAAGTCCAAGGAACTTCTTTTTTTGGAGGAGTTGATATTGTAGCGGCTGCTCCTTGATCAAGGCAGCATTATCGTTGCTCGCAGGAGCAGAGATGCACAGGCTCACGCTGCATGTGCTCATGCTTAGGTTCAGTGGTGTTCCAGGCACCTGCTGACGCAGTCTTAATAAATCTGGTTTTCATTTGGACCTGACGTCTCTTCTCTATGCTCCACTCTATCCAAGGCCCCACAGTGCGGGGGCCTATACGTTTCCTCTAAGCCTTTGTGGGGCCTTGTCAACCGAGCAGCCAACACAAGCCACCGAGGGCCAAGGCACCATCAACCCCACGGAAGTTGCCTCTATCATCGTTCGACTGCCGGTGTTTTGAGACCAAACCCTGGCAACGTGGTTCCTCCATACGGAATCCCACTTTTCTGCTGGTGGCATTTGCAGCCAGCTGCACAAGTACCACTTGGTCGTCTTCGCAGTGTACCACAGTGGCAGTGTCTTCGTAGTGGCATCTTGTCTGTGCCACTTTTCGATATGCCTTATGACGATCTCATAACTGTATGGCTACAACGCACAATGCCGTCATCACTCAGCCGTTTACAACAGTTGCTCTCCATAGAAGAGATCGGAGATCTTCGTCCTTTGCAACTTTTTCAGCACTTGCATTCATTGCTGGGCCGAGCACAGCTAACAGAGACGATGTACAGTGCAGTCCACTTATAATGACACCACATATAACGATATATCGGTTATAACGATGAGTCGACATAAGAGTGTCAACTTATGCATTAGGGCTATGAGAAAAAAAAACCATGTATAACGATATGTTATTCACGGCATATTGGATATAACGATCGAAATTTTGCTTCTGGGCAGCGTTTGTCATGCAGAATAATTGTGAAACTTGTGTTCCTAAGTTGCTCTTAATCGAGATGGGGCAAAAGTTTGCCTACGCGAGTTCGTATCTGCCGCCATTGCGCAGCGCATCCCGTCCACGCGCCGATTGCGAACGAAAGCCACTGAGAGCATCGCAAGTTGGCGCAGCGTGCACAAGTTGGCGCCAGCTGTTTCGCGTCCGCGTCGCCGACGGTCGTGCGAGCATTCAGAGAGGAGGGGAAAGAAAGCAAGCAGCGCGCGAACACGGAAATGCACCGGGAAAGCTGCGGGAGGTGCACCGACGAAGCCCAAAGCTGTGTCTCTCGAGATAAAGCTGCAAATTTTACAGGACTCGAAAAAGCACGAGCTCATGCAGTCGATGATATCGCCGATTTTGAAAGTCGGGAGCGCCACGATCATGAAGGCTAGAAGCAGTGGCCATGCCAATCAATGGAAAAAGCAGGCCTCGTTCGCCCGGACCAAACCCCCATGGGCTAAACACGGTGGAAGCCGCTGACATTACCGAACTCTGGAAGCACGTCGCTACTGACGATGGAATAGGAGGTCCTGTGGAGGAGTTTCCGAGTGCAGATAGTGCTGGCTCTTTCTGCAAAGAGATCTCCGACGGGGCGATCGTTGTCGCAACAGACGGCGGTGTTGTGCAACGGAGGCGACGACACCAGCGGTAGTGACAACGAGATTGACAAGGGCCCGTCTTTGACACCAACCTCGATGTTCACCCAAAATGCACTGTCGTCGATCGAGTCGCTCATTGATTTCATGCGTGCTAAATTACAGCCGCCAGTGTTCACGCGGTAGCTGGACGCGATGCACACGGCGGGTGCGAATCCAAAACTTCTGCGAAAGCAAGTGCAGCCTTCTATTTCAGTGCCCCTAACGATTGAAATGCTATTTAGAAGTATAAATAAACGTTTAATTTTTCACAGCCTACTTTCTACAATGTCGATTTTTCATAGCAAGTGACAAATTTGGTTTCGGAATGGCAAATATATATTTGGTGTGTGTGTGTGTGTGTTGTTTTTTTACGGCAGTCCAGATATAGCGATAATCGGTTATAATGATCGGATTTTACGTTCTTCTTGATGTCAGTCACAGACGTATCTTCTATTCATATGCCTCGCGTTGCATGACTGACCACTGTTCCCGACAGTCCTTTCGCCGCACTGCTTTGAGAACTTCCGAGCGTCACTCGACCACCTGATTGAACGCAACCTGTAGAACACGATGTATGCGACTATGTCATAACAAGTGGTTCCCCGTACATTTCCATCCATGTCATTTGGCAGCTGAAAAACTGCAAATTGCACCAGCAGAATGCGAGCACATGCTTAAGATCGGCATCGTATGACCTTTTAGCGACTGGGCGTCTCCACTACACAGGGTTACTAAAAAAACTGGGGACTGGCAACCTTGCAGCGTGCGCTGAACATCATTACAGTTCCCGACAGATATCCTTCCCCAAATATCCAGGACTTCACGGTTGCCCTTCACGGTGTGACAATCTTCTAGAAGATTGATCTGTTACATGCCTACCATCAGCGAATCATCGTGAAAGACGATATACCTAAGACTACCTTAACCACCCCGTTTGGCCTCTTCGAATTAGTTTGGATGCCTTTTGGCCTTCGCAACGCTGGCCATTCTTTCCAAAGGTTTATAGAATCAGTCACATGAGGGCTCCCTTTCGTATTTGCTTACGTGAACGACCTGCTCATTTCAAGCTCCCCTGACAAGCATCCCCTGACAAGCATCTAGCATCCATCGTCATCTTCCTCGGCCACCGTTTATATATGGCGCACTCTGGCGAGTGTGTCTCGTGCTTCATGCTGCAAGCTGCAAGGTGAAGAAGAATAAAAAAAAAAAGCTTCGTCAGCTCCTGCCATCGGTCCGAACAGTTCTCAGGTCTTTTGCTCGCTGACTCACACTTTGTTGTAATGGACCTAACCTCGGTCCCTATAACGTGGTGACCCGGATGTGATTGTATGGCGAGCACGACGTCATGTACGAGGCCTTGAAAGAGATGGACAACCAGTGCAGAGGGCCTCGCTACGGTGCATATTCACCTGTCGTCCTTATGGCCACAAAATCCTGCAGCCTGGTTTGCTCAAGTGGAGGCCATCTTCGACCTTCGGCGCATTACCTCACAGCGCACGAGGTTCCTCCACGCTGTCTCGGCACTCCCTATAGCAGTGGTTGAGGAGTTGCAAGACGTTGTGGACGCATCCCATGACCCCTACCCCTATGACCACTTCAAAACGACAGTGCTGCAACGCAAGCCTGTGTCTGCACGCTGGTGCCTCCAGCAGCTTCTGAACAAAGAGGAGCTTGGCAACCGGCGACCATTGGAACGTCTACGTCGTATGTGGCGACTCTTCAGTGACTGTAGGCTGGACGCCAACAGCCCACTGCTGCGTGAACTGTTCCTTCAGCGCCTGCCACAGAATTTGGTGGTCGCCTTGGCTACCACACCAGAAGACATGTCCCTCGACAGTCTTGCAGAGCTGGCCGACCGCATCGCTGACTATACAGCAAGAGGTACTGTGGCAACAACGAATGTTCCGCTGTCACATGTAAAAGATTGGCAGCCTCGGCGTGAGCAAATGATTGTTGACTAACTTGCTGAGACCATTACTGCACTATGGTCATCGTCCCACCGTCACCAGTGCGACCGTGATTGCCGTTCCAGATTCCTTTCTCGGTCCAGCTCCCGTTCTGGCCCTCGTCTCGGTGCATGCTACTGGTATCACAACAAATTCGGTGCAAGCGCACATCAGTGTCGTTCCCCTTGCAGCTGGCAGGGAAACATGCCGCAGAGTCACTGATAGCAACCGGTCACTCATGCCATACGACAAGCCACCTGTTCTACGCCACTGACAGGATTGCTGGACACTGACTTCTCGTGAACACAGGTGCAGAGGTCAGCGTTGTTCCTGCCGCACGACTAGACTGGCAGCGTTCCCAAGAAACCGTGCCCTTTTAAGCAGCCAACAGCTCTTCTATCAACACATATGGCCAGCACTCTCTTACCATCGACTTGGGTCTCCAACACACCTTCCGATGGGTGTTCGCTGTTGCAGGCGTACGCATGGCTTGGATTTGCCGACCTACTTCGTCCTTAGTGTTGACCCCCGCACTTGTCACCGTGTGGACACGACGGCTAGGCTGTGTATCCTCGCGGGTGCGACTGTTTTCGCAACAAATCCGTGCAGGGGCGGGGGGCCTCGCCTCCCCGATGACGTATCACCATTTTCCTTTTTTTTTTTCCTCTCTGTTTAGCGGCGTTCCAACGCCCCCAGCATTGGAACGGAGAACACGCTGGGCTGGTGGTGACTAGGCACAACTGTGGCTGCTGTTAAAGGGATACGGACACAAAATCTGAAAATTTTACGAAAATGCTGAATATGAATCCTCAGTGTGATTACACCGAAAATAAGTAGTCACTTAGCTCATTTTTGAGCCGATGGTTTTATTTTTGGCGTTTTTGTGAGCGCGCGCCTCGCCGCCCGACCCGTGGGAGTTGGAAGGTGTGACGTCACGACACCCTCGGAGATGAGACGGGCCCAAGCAGAACAGGATACAAGAAAAAGATAACGAGCGCCTTGACTTGCAGTGTGGTTGACACAATAATGTGCTGCAAGAGATCTTCTGCTTTTACAGAAATGTGGAGACCACTCTACCAATGATAATGGCTTCAGAGTGGGTGCATCGGGAATGTGAAGAAATTAAACGGCCATCTCAGCAAAGAACATAGCCACTCGGGTGTTGATTGCACCAAAGTAGGATTGCCATAAGCATCCTGCTTCGGGGGCCGCGAGGCCTAGCCTGCCTGGCGAGAAGCCCGGGAACGGCTCGTAGAGAAGAGGTTGCGCCACGGTGTGGTGGCGCCACCTAAAGGTTGCTCATGTAGCATCCTCCTGTGGTTGACATTTCGCGTTATAGACTATGAAGTCATTGAACCTCTTCAGCAGAGAGGCCTTGAACGCACAGGATTTGATGCTCGGTCTGCCTGATGTTGGAACTTGTACACTGTAGTAAACGGTGTGGTCAACTTGGTAGCTTGCTCCACACAATACCTGTCCTCGTGTGGTCCCGGTGTCTGGGGCTGTTCACTGTGGTTGGGTGGACTAGCGAGTGCATTACCACGAAGGCACGGTTGTGGCACTTCTCGAATGTGCACTCCGTTGCGCCTTAGAGTGCTGTCACCTACTTGCACCTTGTATCATCGCATTCCACACTGTTCCACCACTTGACCATGTTCCATTAGTATGGGCAGAGACTGTGACATATTGTCCTTTCAATGGGTGGAAATCTTTTGCATGCTTGTCGTGGTGGAGCATCATGGCGCGTTTGTTGCGATCCAAGAGAGGCTTTGCGTTTATAGCCTTTGGCTCCAGCAGTGTGGCTGTTTTGGGAAGGAGTGTCTGCGTTCTTCTGCCCATGAGGAGTTGCACCGGACTGGCATTGATATGTTGCAAAGGTGTATTGCGGTCGTTGAGAAATGCAAATTGCACGTCACCGCCACTCTCCTCAGCCTTTTAGGGGCGAAGCTCATTAGGGCGTGGGTCTGTCCTTCCTCCGTATGTAGCCACCTGTAGTTTTATGAAGTGTTCACTAGATGGCGTAAGTCCGCAGCTCTGGTTGGCATGGAGACCGCTATGTATGTATGTATACGCATATATACATATATATATGTATATGTACAGTATAAGCGGAAGCCGACTTCTGCTTCCGGTTTTGCTTCCGGTTCCGCTTCTGGAAGCCAGCTTCCGGCTTCCGGAGAACGCTTCCGGCGTTTTTCTCTCTCGTCCGTAGCTAGGTGCGCTGCGGTGCACAAGGGCGTTCGTTCCCGACGCGCGCTCTCTTTCTTTCTCGTCCGTAGCTAGGTGCGCTGCGGTGCACAAGGGCGCTCGTTCCCGACGTGCGTTCTCTTTCTCTCGTTCCCGACGCGCGCTCTCTTTCTTTCTCGTCCATAGCTAGGGGCGCTGCGGTGCACAAGGGCGTTCGTTCCCGACGTGCGTTCTCTTTCTCTCGTTCCCGACGCGTGCTCTCTTTCTTTCTCGTCCATAGCTAGGGGCACTGTGGTGCACAAGGGCGTTCGTTCCCGACGTGCGTTCTCTTTCTCTCGTTCCCGACGCGTGCTCTCTTTCTTTCTCGTCCATAGCTAGGGGCGCTGTGGTGCACAAGGGCGTTCGTTCCCGACGTGCGTTCTCTTTCTCTCGTTCCCGACGCGCGCTCTCTTTCTTTCTCGTCCGTAGCTAGGGGCGCTGCGGTGCACAAGGGCGTTCGTTCCCGACGTGCGTTCTCTTTCTCTCGTTCCCGACGCGTGCTCTCTTTCTTTCTCGTCCATAGCTAGGGGCGCTGCGGTGCACAAGGGCGCTCGTTCCCGACGTGCGTTCTCTTTCTCTCGTTCCCGACGCGCGCTCTCTTTCTTTCTCGTCCGTAGCTAGGGGCGCTGCGGTGCACAAGGGCGTTCGTTCCCGACGTGCGTTCTCTTTCTCTCGTTCCCGACGCGCGCTCTCTTTCTTTCTCGTCCGTAGCTAGGGGCGCTGCGGTGCACAAGGGCGCTCGTTCCCGACGTGCGTTCTCTTTCTCTCGTTCCCGACGCGCGCTCTCTTTCTTTCTCGTCCATAGCTAGGGGCGCTGCGGTGCACAAGGGCGCTTCGTTCCCGACGTGCGTTCTCTTTCTCTCGTTCCCGACGCGCGCTCTCTTTCTTTCTCGTCCATAGCTAGGGGCGCTGCGGTGCACAAGGGCGTTCGTTCCCGACGTGCGTTCTCTTTCTCTCGTTCCCGACGCGTGCTCTCTTTCTCTCTCGTCCGTAGCTAGGTGCGCTGCGGTGCACAAGGGCGTTCGTTCCCGACGTGCGTTCTCTTTCTCTCGTTCCCGACGCGTGCTCTCTTTCTCTCTCGTCCATAGCTAGGTGCGCTGCGGTGCACAAGGGCGTTCGTTCCCGACGTGCGTTCTCTTTCTCTCGTTCCCGACGCGTGCTCTCTTTCTTTCTCGTCCATAGCTAGGGGCGCTGCGGTGCACAAGGGCGTTCGTTCCCGACGTGCGTTCTCTTTCTCTCGTTCCCGACGCGTGCTCTCTTTCTCTCTCGTCCGTAGCTAGGTGCGCTGCGGTGCACAAGGGCGTTCGTTCCCGACGTGCGTTCTCTTTCTCTCGTTCCCGACGCGTGCTCTCTTTCTTTCTCGTCCATAGCTAGGGGCGCTGCGGTGCACAAGGGCGTTCGTTCCCGACGTGCGTTCTCTTTCTCTCGTTCCCGACGCGTGCTCTCTTTCTCTCTCGTCCATAGCTAGGGGCGCTGCAGTGCACAAGGGCGTTCATTCCCGACGTGCGTTCTCTTTCTCTCGTTCCCGACGCGTGCTCTCTTTCTTTCTCGTCCATAGCTAGGGGCGCTGCGGTGCACAAGGGCGTTCGTTCCCGACGCGCGCTCTCTTTCCCGTCCGTAGCTAGGGGCGCTGCATTGCACAAGGGCGTTCGTTCCCGACGCGTGCTCTCTTTCTCTCTCGTTCCCGACGCGCGCTCTCTTTATGTCTCGTCCGTAGCTGTAGTTTACCTGAATGATCTCCCGGTGCTTCGCCCACTCATCATCATTCACTTCGTGGATATGCTGTGATTTATCTTGACAGTCCTCACTGCTGATTCAGCCATGCCGTTTGATCTTGGGTAGCCTGGACTTGATGTTGAGTGTTCCACTCTGTGACAAAGTTATTGAAAGCTTCACAGGAGCATTTGGCCATTGTCTGTGACAAGAACTGCTGGCACACCGTGTCTCGCAAAATGTGCCTTCAACTTGCAGATAACACAGGAGTTCAGCTGGTCAACTTCCCAGAAGTTGCTATAATAGTCCACAGTTGCCAGAAAGTTCTTGCCCTTGTGCTCCATTATTATTGCACCCATGTTCGTCTTCCTTTCTGTTGTGCTGTCTCGTTGCGCGCTATTTCAAGATGGTTCTTATGTCACAACCCACACGCTCCCAGGGGAAAGTCGGTCATGGATGAGGCTTTAGTGTCTCTCTCTGCTGTGGCGTTGCCTGCTTTTGACACACTTCACATGGTTGAACATGATCTTTGATTTCAGCATTCATGCCGGGCCAGTATACGCCAGTGCACGTAGTGCACGTAGTGTGCTCTCAATGCCCATGTGTGTTGCATGTAGCTTCTCCTTCAAGTCAGGTCGAAGAGCTTTGGGGATCACTAGTCATTGCCCGTTGTATATGAGGTTGTCATGCACTGCAAGCTCATCTCTGAATGTAAAGTAGGCTTTGGCTTCTGGAGGCATTTGATGTTTGATTTGTGGCCATCCTGATAGAATAACCGTCTCAAATTTCTCCAGAGAGTCATCCATCAGGGTTGCAGCACTTAACTTTTCAACTATATCTTTATGAACTGGTAAGCACTGCACAACATTTATGTCCTCCATTTGTTCTTCACATCGTTCATTCGGTAGAAACGATGAAGACATGATGTCGGCCAGAAGAAGCTCCTAGCTTTGTCAATACTGTATGTCAATGTTGTAACGCTGCGTTTGCAAAATCATCCCTTGCGACCTTTTTGGCACTTGATCAAGCTGTTTCCTCATGATTGTTTGCAGTGGCTTGTGCTCAGTCAGCACAGTTGCATGTCCCCCAAGAGTATGCTGATGGAACTTGCATAGTGAGAATACAATTGCAAGCATCTCTTTCTCTATCTGCGCATATCGCACTTCAGTAGGATTGAGTGCTCTGCTTGCAAATGCTACTAGCTGATCCTCTTGTATGGGTGCAGCTCCTAAACCGCGTTCACTATCATCGCACTGCACTACAAGTGGTTTCTGTGGGTCGTAGTGTGCCAATACTGGTGCTTCAGCAACAAGGTTCTTGGCTTCTTGAAATGCCTTGGCATGTTCATTTTTCCAGTCCCACGCTTGACCTTTGACTGTTAGCCTCCTGAGCAGCTCGGTTACTTCCGAGATTCTTGGTAACAAACATGCAAGGTAGTTGACCATACCACAAAAGCGTTGAATGCCGTGGACATCATTGGGGGGTGGCATTTTTCGTATGGCTTTGGCCTTTTCAGGGTCGACACTTAGTCCATAACTTGTGAGCAAGTGTCCAAGAAATGCCATACTTGTATGGTGCAGTTCAGTTTTTTTCCTTGTTCAGACGCACACCAATCTTGTACACCTGTCGAACAAGCTGTTGAGCTTCAGGTCATGCTTCCTTTTCATTTTCACTGACACCAAAAACCAGTATGTCATCTGCTACGTATAGCACACCATTGAGTCCCTCCAGGGCTGTTTGAAGCCTTTTCTAGAAGATTTCACGACTAACCGCCTAGCCAAATGGGAGGCGGAGCCATTTGAAACATCCCATTGGTGTCTGGAATGTAGTTAGGAGACTAGATTCTTCATCCAGAATGCACTGCCAGTATCCATTGCTTATGTCAAACTTTGAGAAGATCTTGGCCTTTGCAACCTCTGGCAAAATGTCATCCAGGGCGGGTAGCGGGTGTCGTTCACGTTCCAGAGCATTATTCAAGGCTCGTGGATCAATGCAGGTCCTCATTTCACCATTTTTCTTTGTGGCGATGACCATCTGGCTGACCCATGGAGTAGGTTCACTGACTATCTCAATTATTTCACGTTGCTCCATGTGTCTGAATGTCTTTTCGAGTTGTGGCTTGAAGCTGACAGGGATGCAGAAGTTTGTCACTGCTTTTGGACACGTTGATGGCTTAGTTACAAGATGCGCTTTTCCTGTCCTAAGGATTGTCCAAAAACATCTGGGTACTTGTGGAAGAAGCGATTCATCAAGCCTTTTATATGTTCCTCACAGACACTGGCAACGAGATTATAGTCCACAGTAATGAGTCCCATGGCTTCGGCTGTCTGCCGAAGTGGTGTGAGGTCATCTTTCACAACGATGAACTCTTTTAATTAATTTAATTAATTAAAATTAATTAATTAATTTAATTCTCCGTAGGCAGTGCACCTAAAGAAACTTGAATTTCGAGTGGCTGCCTAGTGCATACTACCACTTAAGGTATGCCATATTCCCGCCAGCTGAGGTTCCTCTGTAAGCAGGAACCAGTGTTGAGAACCTAAAGGGTTAGTGTGCTGTGCTGCTGCCTCAAAGCATCTGCAGCAGACAGTGCACTGGGTAGCGGACGAATTAGGGCTTGGCACGGCAGTGACATAATGCACGCGAGAAAGTATAGGAAATGTTCAGCGCTTGTAGGTGGCCACCGTCTTCTTCTGGGGATTGCAGGAATGAGTGAGAGGGATACTGCTCGGCATGTACTTGTCGCACGCAAAGCCCGTTGTCCCTGCGCAGGCCGTGCCGACAGATGTACGATGCTCTAAGCTCACACATGCAATGCACGAGAAGTTTCCTGGGCTACGATGCACCGATAGATAGCAGGACGACACGATGCACTGCTCCTTTGCCTTGAGGCACTTTAATTGAAAGTCATGCATGCCCATATGCTGATCAAGATTAGTCACATTGCAACGCTTTATGTTGACAGGTTTTTGAGTTGACTGTGAATTGTAAAATCAGCAGGGGCTGAAGGGGTGCCTTGTAACACTATGCCACAGAAATGGTGGCTTCAAAACTTGGCTGCCAAGCTTGGTGTCTCGGGACTTGGCACATGGCAGGCGAGGCGCACTTCCCAAAGGTGGTTTGCAGCACCATATGGCTGTGGTGTACTGCATCTGTTGTGCCAGATGAGTCATGCCAGCCATATTGTGTGACGAGCATTGTGACATCGCAGTGACGGCCGGCTGCTGGAGGAAGAGCCCCTGTACCAGTTCTACCAGCAGGCCGTGGTGCAACAGGCCTGCCAGTGGGGATCGGTTGATGGAGACGAGCCTTGTGGACAGCGCACCCTCTGGCGAGAACTGCCGCAGGTGGGCATTCCTATGCACTGTGTGACTAGGCTGTGTAGGGTTTGTTGCAGAGTTTGCAGACACCAAGCAGTGGCCTTCTATAAGCAAATCGGGAGAAATGAAGCCACATATGAAACACAAATTTTAAAAAATGACTGAGACATCTGCCAACTATCATGCAAGGAAATCATCTGGTGTTCGTTCTCTTTACTTGATTTCATACTTGGCAGACAATGCGGCGGCCATCTATCCAATTATCACTGAAGCCATGTATTTTGCAGCGATCTACGATGCTTTCGACAGAATGACTACTCCATATATTATAACTACAACTTATTGATGTGGGGCTATATGTCAAATCACAGAGTACACACTTTGTACTTCCAGCATGCAACATATAGTACTATGTCTTGGTCTGAATGCAAGTGTGCACTTGGCCACTGGTCACAGAAACATGGTGCTCCACTTGTTCTGTAATGGTAATAGGTTCCGTTCAGCAACACCTTCCACGTAATTGTTGCATCCTAATGTTCATTAATGGCCCGTTAGCTTGCTCTCAGTATTGTATAAAATATTCACCAAGGTAATTTCCAATAGAATCAGGGCAACACCTGACTTTTGTCAACCAAGAGAACAGGCTGGCTTCAGGAAGGGATGCTCTACGATGGATCACATGCATGTCATTAATCAGGTAATCGAGAAATCTGCGGAGTACAATTAACCTCTCTATATGGCTTTCATAGATTATGAAAAAGCATTTGATTCAGTAGAAATACTAGCAGTCATAGAGACATTACGCAACCAAGGAGTACAGGATGCATACGTGAATACTATAGAGTGGAATCTCGAGGATACGAATCTCACGGGGTCATAAAAAATATTCGTATTAGCCGAAATTCGTATCATCGAAACACAATTAAAACTAACTAAATTATGGGGGGATGAGGGGATCAGATGGCGAAAATTGCGAGAAAAATTGATTTTTGAAAACCACACGTTTCGGTATCTGCAACACCTAATCTACGCTGTATCGAAATGGTTTGGCTGAAAACGCACTAAAAGTGGCCGAAAAATATTTATTCGTCAGTGCGCAGCACGAGAAAACAGCTTTCAATCGCACCAGATCACCGCAATTCACGGAGACATATCTCGTATTTCCCGCCACCGAGCGCCGCCATCATGGTATCGTTCGAAAGCTCAAAGTTTCGCCGTACCGCTTCTCAATTCGTCCGTCATCGCCATCTCGTAACAAATGCGCAAACTCAAAAGAAGCGCGGGTCTGCGATAGGTAGTCACACGGGCCCTCCGATGAAAGCGGGCTTCCGATTGGCTGCCGTGCTGAAAGGCGTCTCTCCATTGTTTGCTGCTGTGACAGGGGCAAGATGGCAACCGCAGTTGTCTGCTTCGTAAACCACGCCGGCGTCTTCACTTGACACGCAGAATTTGGATTACTGAGAGCTCCCAGGTTAGTGATGGATCGTCGCTCGTTGGAGAAAAAATTTTGGATGAAGCACGCCTTCGAAATACGGAAGCGCAAGCCTCCTACGGCAAGAAAAATACGGCGATTAGCGGGAGGAGCACCCGACTGAACGTGCCGCGCTACCTTGCACCGTGGATTACGTGCCGCGCTATCTTGCACCATGTGACTCCAGCAGCGAAACCGACAATCGCCCTGTGCCATCGGCACCGATAACGCAGTCGACAGAAGACGCGCCAACGGAGGCTCTCGCGCCTCGGCGTACCGCTGCGCGAATCAGCCGAGATCGTATCTCGGTCGACATAGCTTGCTGCGTTTAGGCAAAATGGCGCAAACGCAAAGAACGTGGCCGACGGAAGCACAGCAGCCACTCCGTCCGATGGGCGGCTGCCGAAAAGGAGGAAAAACGCAAAAGCACCAAAAGCGCCACCGCTTCAAACTCTTCGCGCCCAGTCGCGGCCTCTGCGCTGTCTGGCGTCGCGTCCGCGCCTCCGAACCAAAAGAGAAAGGGAGAAAACGCGCGACTGCGCGCCGTTCTTTTTTGCGGCCGTCGGTGGGGCGGCGTTTATTTGTATCAACCAATGCGGGTCGAAAATCGATTCGTAAAAACCGTACTCTAGCACCTTGCAAAGTAATGGGGCTCGGCGGGGACCACGGAAAAATTCGTATCATCCGGAAATTCGTATTAGCCGTGATCGTATCATCGAGATTCTACTGTATTGGCAAATATCTACAAGGATTGCACAGCAACCTTGGTTCTCCACAAGAAAAGTAGAAAGTTACCTATCAAGAAAGGGGTCAGGCAAGGAGACACAATCTCTCCAATGCTATTCACTGCATGCTTAGAAGAAGTATTCAAGCTCTACGACTGGGAAGGCTTCGGATTGAGGATCAACGGCAAATATGGTTGTGCCAGATGGCATTTCGCAATCACAGCGCCGCCGCGCATGACCTGCAGTTATCCACATGGTGCGTCTTGACTCTTAAGCCTTTCTACGCCCGCTGATGAACTTAAGTACTTTGTTGCTTTGTTATTGTTCTTTTTTTCTTTATTACGCATGTTTTTTTTTTCACTTTCGTGTTTGTTTGTAGCATCGGGACGATGCTTAATGAGGGGAGGGTATTGAGACGTGTACATGTTTATCTTTCACCGCTTTTCACCGGCTAACAATTGTTAAACGTTATCGTTAGGCACAGGACGCGCCTGCATGTATCGGAAGTTTCTCGAACGGTATCGATGCTTCTATCCGTTGTCTGTTGTCACCGACGCTTATGTAATCTGATTGCATGAGCGACGCGAATTGTCTCGCACTTTCTGGAAGCCACGTGGGCACCAGGGATTAATCTGGAACCTTCGATGACTGATGTATAAAAGCCGATGCGTTTCGCCGCTGATCAGATTTTGACAACCGCCGACTGTGTTTGCCGCTATCGTGCTTCGAGTGCAACTTGCTTTTGTGGGCACAGGTTCGCCCAATAAGAAGACCGTTTCGTCATTCACATTTTTGCAACTCTTCACTTCACCGTCACTACTACATGACAGTATTTACTCGATTGTAACGCGCACCTGTTTTCAACGACCAAAAAAAATATCTTTTACAGTACCAAGCATGTCATGCTTTCATACAGAAATACAACTTTTCTCATTTGGAAAAACAAAGATTTACTCCCAGTGCACTAAAGTTGCGATGAATAAAAAATGTCGCAGTTTCACCCCAAAGGCGAAGCTTCGATTGCAATAGAAAATTAGTAGACCGCTATATGAAGCAAGGATAGCAGTTTTATCGGTCGTATAAACTTGCATACATTCGCTTACTAAATAAATTAGCAAGCACGTTGTCACGTAGCGGAGGTGGTGGCGCATGAGGCGCCTGAAGACGGCGGCGAGAGAGAAGGCTTGTGCCCACCGGCTACCTTCGCCAAGCCCTTGTTGGCTTGGAAGCTTTACAAAGCTTCCTTCGCACGAAAGACAACGAAAATGCGGACAAGGGTCTGCAATGTGTGTAAAAGGAGTTGGTCCCGTCCAAGGGTGTGACACACCAGCAGAAAATACAGTCGAATCTCAATAATTCGAACTCGAAGGGGCCCAAAAATTTGTTCGAATTAAAAGGACTTATTTTTGACATATTTGTGCACCATAGTGCTACGTACGAATGGTGCGAGTCATGAAATACTGCGGCGTGCAACCACACAGCGAGAGCGAGGGCCACGAAACTGCCCACGCCGGCGAACGCTCGCTTCCCAATAGCGCCTCTTCCTCTTCACAACCACAGTCTCTCTCTCTCAGCATCCCGATAACGGAAGTGAACGAAACTTCAGGGAGCGGGCCGCGCCAGCATGGCGGCATGGCGAAGGTGAGGGAGGAGGGCGGCAGGGAAGTGCATTTGGCCTCGGCAACCCCGTCGCTTCGGTGGCTCCCCTCGCCCTCCCTCTCAACTCTCTCGTAGCTCCCTCACCTTCGACTGTCTCCGTTGCCGCCCGGCGCCAGCTTAGCCCGCTCCCCGAAGTTTCGTTTTCTGCTGTTGAAGCGAGCGTTGGCCGGCGTGGGCAGTTTCGTTGGCCGGACTCGACCTCTGCGTTGCTTCCCTCTGCGTCGCAGCTGCAGCGTTGGCTGAGACGTCGACATGTACACGCGTGTTCCAGCGTGACGCTGGAATGGCGACCTTACCATTTGAGAGCGGAAATTTTCGCCGCGGTATTTTTTTCTTTCTTTTTTATTTCTCCACACGGCGTTGAGGGGTCTCTCCTAAGCTTTTGCTTTATGGCGGTGTCGGAGCATTGCCAGTTGTAGGCACCACCACATGACGCCGTGCTGCTGAGAGCATTGTCGGTGCGCGGTTATGTTCGAATTAACCATCGCAAATGCTTTCGCGTTCGAATTACCGAGCGTTCTCGCCCATTGGAATACATATAATTTTGACGGGACCACAGCGTCAGTTCGAATTAACGAGATTCGACTGTAACTATTTTTTTGCAAGAAATAAATGTTTTCTGCCCTTGCACCTCAATATGTGCTTGTCAGCTTCAAATTTTACTGGATTCGGATGGTATGTTTTCCCGGATCGTACGTTTATTTTTCGCGTATTTTTTGAAAACGTATGAACGAGGTTGTACTGTATATCCCCCAGATTTGTCGTGACCCACCGGTGGGACACGCGTCGATGCCTCTTTCTTTTGCTCCAACGAGATGGCGCTGCCACCTTTGCAGCGGGCGTTTGGCGCGTTTATTTGAAAGATGCAAAGCTGTTTTCCACCTTATTCGCGTGAATGTATGTTTAAATACAAAGTGCTTGCCACAAGACAACATATGAAGTCAGTTTCTGTGATAGAAATATTTATTAGGTAAATAAAAGTTAAAATTTAGCAGCAATATTAACCTTGTCTTTTGAAGTTTATATCGTATTGCAGTTGAAGGTAGCTTGCATCTCAGCTTACTTGTGCTTAGAGTTAAAGCACGACAAGCACATGAATGGCTTGCCAGGCCATTCTCCACAGAAAGTGGTCACTTTTGTTGCTCTCAACCTAATGTCGTTTGGGATGCTGGTGGTACTGATGGCCGCATAGCAGCGTGTGCAGCGCCTTCGAGTGTTGCGTGCCGACCTACCAGTTTTTTCGAGCGTGTGGGCGCGCTTTCTCCCACGACTTTCTTCGGTCTTGTCTTGACGAGGGCCGAAAAGTGAACGAGCCAGTTCTCCGAATTTTATAATTGGCATAGACTTTCCTTCAAGCATGCCACGAATGTTCCACGCATTTACAATGGCACTTTCGACAAGCAACTCAACGGCTACCTTCCTGTACCACTTCGGCCCTTTTCTAAGGCAGCTGTAGTAAGATGCCATTTGGTCGCTATAGTCCACGGCTTTTTTGCTGCGTTATAATCGAGAACGGCCTGAGGTTTCGTGATTGGTGTGCCGTTCCTTGTTTTCGTGCCGCTGTCCACCAAAGTTGCTTCATGTTTGGCGACAGATGTGAGCATCAGAACGGGCCTCTTGTCCATCCACACAGTAGCTTAACTCCATCTTTGGACTGAAGTCCGGCCACACTGCCTTTCGCAATCTTCGCTTCAGTGACTTCTTTTAGCAGCCCTTTCCTTGTTGAGCGAACTGTGCCGCAAATGAAAGTTTCTTCTTTTAGAAGGCGAAGAGCAAGCGGCAAGCTCGTGTAGAAGTTGTCTACATAGAGCGTGCGCCCAACTCCCTTATAATTTTGCATGAGTTTCAAACATACATCTTCTGTGAGTCCAACGCCAACTTGTCGATCAGACTTTCCGGCATAAACGTCGACATTTAGTGTGTAACCTTCTTTTGTACATGCCTTGAAGAGCTTGACTCCGTACTTGTGGGCTTTTCCTGGAATATACTGTCTGAACAAAAGTCGACCACGCCATAGCACCATTGTTTCGTCGATCACAACCTCATTTCCTGGCTCAAGTACAGCGGCGAAATTCTTGTTCAATTTCTCTATCAGAGGTCGGATCTTGAAGACACGATCCTGCGACTCTGTAAGCAATTCATTGTCCGCAAAATGCCAGAAACTGAAAAGCAGGAAAAAGCGGTCACGGCTCATATTTTGGCGAATCAGTTCAATGCCACACAGGTGGCTTTTTGCCCAGTAGTGGCTCAGAGTAGGAAGGCGGACAAGACCAATACAAATCAGTACTCCAACAAATGCTTTCATTTCTTGGACATTGGTTTCCGACCAATCCTTCAATCGTGACTTAGATTTTGGTGTAGTGGACACCAAGACTTGTTGGGCAAACTTGTTTGTCTCATCCACCATCATTTGCCAGATATCATCCGTAATAAACATGCAGAATAACGTCAGGGAATCATGGCTAGATGGCAAGTGATTGATCTTGATTTTTATTGAGTGCAGCCTAGAGTGCGGAGTCACCCTAGGCGAAGTGATTGTTGCCGGTGTCCATTTCTCTAATGATGGTCTCAAAGAAATGAGAGTGTCGTCTGAATCGTCCGCTTCGGAATCCCCAGTCAGGTCTGACTCACCGTTCGACGTGCTGGCCGAGGTCTCTGACGGTTCGTAACTGCTGTCTTCGTCACTGGCTTCGCTGTCTGTCCATGGATGAAGATCTGAGACTGAAGCACTCGACTCATCTGCGGGGGATCGCGATGTTGCTGGCGCATTCTTCCCGCCAAAACTAAGTTCGTGTCTTTCCTCGGTGCTGCGCTTTCTTTTGCACCCGTAAAAGGCACGAGGCTCCATTAGGCGCGCTGAAAAGTTTTGGAGCAACAGGGAAAACTAATACACTTAGTCCAGCATCACGTATTTCAAAAACTGCTGGTAAAGTTTGCAAGCAACACAATGAAGCAACGTGCCGCCACTCGGCTCCTTAGAAACAATCGCGCCACCTCATGTCCAATGCAATAGACAATATACATTAGTTGCAATTTCGAACTTCAGACGGCAGCACAAGATGGAGAGCTCTCGCACACAGCACAAAAACATTTTTATTGAGTGTGTCGTGGGTCACCGGTGGGCCATAGCCTTTAACATCGAACAAGTATTCTTCTGGACGTGTGTATCCTCATGCAACAAAAATCATACCTCTGCATTCAAGTGTCATAAAGTTATCGCAGCCGCAAGCAGATAAATGCACGTAACTTCGCAGTCGCATAGGTGGAGCACAGGCCGTGACCCACCGGTGACCCACGACGCAGTGAATGTGTTAAATGATGCATCAGGATGAACTCGGCACTTTATGGTGATAGAGCAGATGCTGAAAACGGGAAGACTAATGCTTAAGCACGTGTGCTGCAGCACATGGAGGAAGCTACGGCAGCTAGGCTAGAATGTACCTAGGCTCGAAGCACCTGCGAGGCGGCTACAGTAGAACCCCGCTGTTACGTTTTTCACGAGACCATAAAAAAAAAAAAACGTAAGAGCCGGGAAACAGGGAAAATTGAGAAATGGAAGTAGTGTTGAACTGCACATAATAGTATTTTAATTCTTACGTGTGAAAAGAAAGTAGTTTCGCCCAACAGCCGAAGTATCGATTGCGATAAGCTATACAAAGTAAGAATAGTAGTTTTATCGTCCGTATAAACTTGTAAACATTCGCTTATTATCTAATTAACAAGCATGATGTCAGCACCCACAGGCAAACATGAACACATCACACTCGATGAGTGCAGACACGCGCTGTCAAACGCTGGCGTGAGGAATTTAAGCGCCGCTGCAGAAACGAGCGAAGTGACCCTCGTGCTGTTGTCTCACTTCAATGCAAACTGAGCGCCGAGAACACATAGCACGCGTAAAGCTACGAGCCGCCGACGCACCTACACTGCGTAGACTCTGCACCCACACAGATCGCTTTCAAGATACGGCCCGCGCGACCGCGCGCCGCTCGCAGTATGATGCCAGAGCACAACGCTGCCCGCTATCCCTCCCCTCTCGCTCCCTCGCCCGTGCCTCGAGCGCAACGGGAGAAGGCGCGCTTCCTCCTTGCTTTTCTTTCTCCCGCGCGTGAGACGTGGTCGTCCGCTGCCCTCGCCGGCTTTCACTCGCACATACAGCATACGGCGCGCAGCGACGGTGTTATCGCCCTTGGACATTATACGGAACATCTATGAGCCAAAAACAATTTTAGGGCCACAACGCATTATAGACACCATCTTTATATAGCAAATGCAGATCTCAAGGGCCATGCTTTTGCTGGCGGAAACCAAAAATAAGCGTCGCCCCTGGCACTTTGGGGGGCCAATGCCATCTTCAAGCAACCAAGCGAAGCGACATGAAAAGTCAAAATGGCCTCTCGGGCCAGCGCGGTGTGGCAATTCGCAATGTATGATGCGGGAACGGTCCCACAGTTGCGATGTAACAGCGGGGTTACCAATGCATTGGGTTCTATGGGAGCTGTGCCGGGACCAGCCGAAAACGACGTAACAGCGGGGAAAACGCAGCACCCGGGAACGTAACAGCGGGGTTCTACTGTATATGGTAACGCAGATTTTGGGTCGTACTCGATTCTAACGTGCACGCAATTTTTAGACCTGTTTTATCGAAAAAAAAAGTATGTGTTAGATTCGAGTAAATACGGTATCTAGCGCATGTATTGCGGTCCTATACAAAGGGTTGGGGGCCAGAGACTGGTTAAGTTTAAGTTTAAGCTTAAGTTTTGACTGGTTGCCTCGAGGATCTCGTTTTGTTCTCGCAACTTGCCGGCATGTTCTCGTTTCGAGTGCCCAGATGATCTCGTTTGAGCGCCTCTGGGCTTTTGGCTCAAGGTCACTTGAAGGTCGCCAACAACAGGAGCCAAAAGCCTTTCATGCTTAATGCAGCACCCCATTTGTCTAATCTATGACTTGCGCATGTTGTAGGCAAGAGCAGGGACCAAACTGTGAGGGAATTATTGGATTCTTTTCAAATGAGAAAAATTCTGCTTGCATTAGTGATGACTATCACACTATTTTCTGCTGAAGTGTGCTTTTTCAAAAGGAATCTTTTGTGATGCTGTGTTTCTATGTCACTCATTTTCCATACTATGTGTGCATGAAAGTCTTCTTGTTCTTGTATCTGGGACTGCTATTAAACAGTTGGTAGTTGGCGCTTCTCTGCGTCTTTCTCGTTCTCTTGCTTCGTGCTCCATACAACATATATAGTAAACCCAAACACCAACTTGCGGAAGGCAAGTTCACTTGGCTGAATTAACGTTTAGTCCAGGTGAGTGTCTCATCCCAGTCTGGTTCTCTGAAGGTTCGTGCGAGTGGTGTGCTGGAACGGCTGACGGACACCGAGCAACGCCAGCAGGAGGCACTGTTTGAGGTTCTCACCTCGGAAGCATCGTACCAGCGCAGCCTACGCCTCCTGTCGGACCACTTTGCACCTGGATTGCACGGCACGCTCGAGCCGCGCGAGTGGGATGCCCTGTTCGGCAGCCTGGCACCCCTGCGCGAGGCCAGCGAGCGGCTGCTGGCACGCCTCGACCAGTCCTGGGATGGCCCGCTGCTGAGCGAGCAGCGGGTGTGCGATGCGCTGCAGGAGCATGCCTCATGGCACGGCGCCGCCTACGTGCGCTACTGCTCCCACCAGGGCCACCAGGAGCGGCTGCTGCGGGAGCTCAGCGCCTCGCGGCCGGACGTGGCCGCACGGCTGCGTGACCTGGAGGTAGCCCCCGACTGCCAGGGCCTGCGCCTCCACTCGTTCCTGCTGCTGCCCATGCAGCGCGTTACCCGGCTGCCCCTGCTGGCCGATGCCCT
The DNA here is from genome assembly GCF_013339745.2 of Dermacentor silvarum. NCBI lineage: Eukaryota > Metazoa > Arthropoda > Arachnida > Ixodida > Ixodidae > Dermacentor > Dermacentor silvarum. The sequence continues at coordinate 19,659,296 of NC_051156.1, read as the reverse complement.
GCTGCGACATGTGCCTGGCAGCAGGCCGGCCAGAGACGCCCTCGGTGCCCTCAACCAGGTACTAGGCAAGAGATGGTTTGAGTTGACTTGCTGGGTTCATGATGAGAAACTAGAATCAGAGGCCTCCACTCTAACTACTAAAATCTTATTACGATAACAGACGCCAACTAAAGAAATACTTCGTGGTGTGAATACCAAACTGGCAATACCAAAAGAATGCTGCTCCGTAGCGCTTTTGTAGCGAGAGCTACACTGGCCGCATTCTCGCCATTTCGCTGTGGCCGGTGGCCGCACCGCGCCATGTGGCGTCGTCTGCTTGAGTTACCACGGCACGGCGACGCGCTGCTGCCGCCACAGTTGTGTTGCAAGCGTTCGCCGCTTGCATCTGGCATGACGTCAGAGGATGAGCCAGTGAAACTCCGTTGCAACAGAGGAGGAGCCGGCGTTGCATCATATGTATAGAAGGGGCGGCTCGGTGGGATTCGTCGGCAGATATGGAAAGTGAGTCGGAGAGGCTGAAAGAAGCCAGGCTTCGTTGTAGGAACGAAACCAAAAGGAGGCAGCGAGCCAAGGAGACGGAGGAAGAACGAGCCGCATGCCTCGAGAAGCGTCGTAAGTATGAAGCGGCCAGGCAAGTGGATTCAGTTGAGGATGGCACCCGAAACGTGTTCAAGTCACGGGGCGACAATCCTTTATCCTCTCGCCTCACCGACTGTCTTTCTGGCAATTGAGAAACAACAAGATGAAGACTTTCAATATAAATGTGTTACACTTTAAAAATGTCTAGTCTTTAATGTAACCATAACTTAACGAGAGGTAACAACCAAACCTAAACACTCAGACGTACGAAGCTAAATGATAAAGATGTGACCGTAGAGAGAACCAAGCTAAACAATAAGAATAACCGTACCTCTCGCTACACACACCCAGGAATAACTGAGTTAAGCCACAGCCAATTTTTAAAAAGAAGATGCTTGCTTGTCTACTCATGCTTCAGATGTGAATTCTTGTCATTTTGTTTTATCTGTCGTCTTTTCAGAGGGGTGTTAATTACATAGGTGCGATGCGCGAAGGCACGCACAAGTGTTGCAATATAGGTTGCTTTCTGATTTGTTGTATTTTTGAAGTGTTCATGACCTTATTACTGTGATCAAGATTTGCAATTTTATTTCTATGAGCAGTTTGCAAATGCTGTCTAACTGCCTGAATTTTTTTTTTATTTTACTTTTTTACAAGTGTAAAACTATGTGTGCTTCTTTCATTAACATATTGTTGAAAAACACATGGTGCTGAGCGTTGTGCAGTTTGGTGGTTAGGGCGGGTTTATTCAGGCATTTGGTTGCCTTTTTGCCACCCCTTCCCACACAACCGCTGTGTAAACATCATTTGTATATCTGAATGAATGAGTGAATGTATATGCGCTGGATCAGTGGGTCCAGGAGCACGTGCTGTAAACCAGTCTCGATTCGGTAGGTCGATTATTACTTCCCTTATATATATATATATATTACTTCCCGTGTCCTACAGGGCAGCATTTTGGGCTCATTACTCTTTAATTCATACACTAATGATGCTGTTTTTACGTATGAGCCGGCGAAATTTGTAAATTACGCAGATGACACCAGTGTATTCATCACACCAGATTTTTACACTAATTTAATTAATATGGCAGATAGGATTTTTGCATAGCTTCTTTTATTGGTCTGCAGAAAACTGCTTAAAAGTAAACTCTGACGGAACAAAGGCTGTCATTTGTTGTACCAAAGGTGCAGTCGACTTCTGTTAATTCGATCCTGATGGGACCGAAGAAGCTGGTCGAAATATCGGGGCAGGTCAAAATAAACAAAATGTATGGAAAAAAAAGATGCAGATCCCACGCCCTGTGGCAATCGATGTTATGCGAAGCGGAGTTCGGGGAGCCTATCAAATTAACGAAACGACCATGAAAGCACCAAGACGTAGGCGGCTCTTTCATGACCTACATGACACGCATGTGATGACATTCATGTCATGAGTCCCCAGGAGTCCCTTTAGCTACACCTAAGAGACCTTAAGGTGAAAGCCTTAGTCATGCTCATGACTATGACTTGGACCACCAACCTTTAGCCTTTTCCTTCACTTAGTACCACATCCGAACCCATTCCATTGGTTTTTGAGTGTTAATCTTTTTTCGTCGAGTCATTCTGATTTTTTACTGAGAAAGGGTCACGACTATGACTTCTACCACAATCCTTTAGTGTTTCCTTCTCTTAGTGCCCACGTCCAAACCCATTTCAGTGATTTTTGAGTGTTAATATTTTTTCGCGGAGTCATTGTCATTTTTGCACAGTCATGACTATGACTTCTGCCATCATCCTTTAGTGATTTCTTCACTTAGTACCGACGTCAGAACTCATTTCAGTGGCTTTTGAGTGTTAATATTTTTTCGCTGAGTCATTGTCATTTTTGCCAAGTCATGATCATGACTATGATTTGTACCATGATCCTGTAGTGTGTCATTCACTTAGTACCCACGCCCGAACCCATTTCAGTGGTTTTTGAGCGTTAATCTTTTTCGCTGGGTCATTATCATGACCTACATGACATGCATGTCATGACATTTATGTTATGACCTATCACTTATGTACGTCATACACTCCTGTCATACTATGCCAATTTTGGTACCTGCCAAGTTAACGAAACGACCATGAGAGCACCAAGACGTAGGCGACTGTTTCATGACCTACATGACGCGCATGTCATGACATTCATGTCCTGAGATATCATGTGTTCGTCATATACTCTTGTCATAGTGTGCCAATTTTGGTACATACCAAGTTAACGAAATGACCATGAGAGCACAAAGACGTAGGCGGCTAGATAGATAGATAGATAGATAGATAGATATGATAAGGTGATTTATTAACAGAAAGCGACAGGCGAAAAACCAACACAGCTCCAAGGGAACAACGGTCTTGGCGCCAACAGCTCGTGATCTGAGTTTTCGTTCTACGTCGATGATAACGCCCCTCTACTGCTTGCTTCTTGTTCTTCTTCTTCATTACAATAACCCCGGCAGCGAAGGGGAGCCACCCTGACGACTCAAGGCGATGAAACAATGAGAGGGTCGTGATGCGGCTTGAAGCAGCTGACGTGAACTGTGTCGTGGCCAAGACGGCGCTTGTCGAAGGAGCGGTTAACTGGCTCAATGACATAAGTGACGAGAGACTGGCACTCGATGACGCTGTATGACCCGTGGTACTTAGCAGCAAACTTGGGAGTGAGGCTGGGAGAGTAGAATGGTTGTCTAAGCCCGACGAGGGATCCAACGGCAAAACTCTGCACATGCTGATCGTTGTCGCGGCGATCTGTCTGGAGGGCTTGGCTGCCGGACGTGAACGAGCGGGCCAGCTGACGACACTGTTCTGCATGCTGTGCCACGTCAGAAATCGGACTTGAATTCGGAGGCGTCAGGGCGGTACAGTAATATTGTGTCAAGTGTAGAGGACGGTTCACGGCCATATAAAATAAAAAATGGTGAAAAGCCTGTCGTAGATGTGTCGCGGTGTTATATGCTTAAGCCACGAAGGGGAGAACGGCGTCGCAATTGGAGTGGTCAGAATCGACATACATCGAGAGCATATCTCCCAGCATGCGGTTGAAACATTCCATGAGGGTGGTAGGCAGTAGATGTGCGATGAACAATACGGCACGAGTGGAGAAGCTCTTGTATGACGTTGGACAAAAACACACGGCCTCTGTCGCTAAACAGTTTCCGCGGTGCACCATGACGGAGTATGAAATGGCGCAAAATGAAGGAAGCAACGTCACGAGCACCAGCCGCAGCGAGTGGAGCTGTTTCTGCATATCGCGTGAGATGGTCGACCGCAACAATTATCCAGCGATTGCCAGATACAGAGCATGGAAGCGGTCCATAAAGGTCGATCCCAATGCGTTCAAAAGGGCGGGCAGGACATGGTAAAGGCTACAGCTGACCGGGTGTATGGTGAAACGTCTTCCGTTGTTGGCATACGGGACAGGACCGAACATATTTACAGACAAATGTGTACATCCCACGCCAATAGTAGCGTTGGCGCAGCCGCTGATACGTTTTCAGCCCACCAGCATGGGCATGTTGCGGATCAGCATGGAAGTATGCGCAAACATCGGTTCGCAAGTGCTTGGGTATGACTAGCAGCCATTTACGTCCGTCCGCCTGGTAGTTGCGGCGGTATAAAAGTGCATTGTGTATTGCAAAATGCATGGCTTGGCGACGAAGGGCACGGGGTTGGCTAGCGGGTGAAGAGGCACAGAGAACTTTCAAGAGGGATGCGATCCACGGGTCTTTGTGCTGTTCCGAAGGCATCTCTGTGATGGTGAGAGCATCCAGGGAAAAGGCGGCCGCTGAAGTTGGGCCTTCGTCGGATTGCACGGGTGATCGAGAGAGCGCATCTGGGTCAGAATGCTTGCGCCCAGATTGGTAAACAAAACGAATGTCGAATTCTTGTATACAAAGAGCCCAACGACCGAATCGACCCGAGGGATCTTTGAGGGAAGCCAACCAGCAGAGTGCATGATGGTCGGTGACAACGTCGAATGGCCTGCCGTACAAATGGGGCGAAATTTTCCTAACGCCCATACAATCGCTAGACACTCTTTTTCGATGACGGAATAATTTGATTCCGCCTTGGTGAGGGCGCGGCTTGCATATGCCACGACATACTCAAGGAAGCCGGGCTTGCGCTGGGCGAGGACTGCACCAAGACCAATACCACTGGCGTCTGTATGTATTTCAATTGGCACAGCAGGGTCGTAATAGCGTAGCACGGGTGGCGAAGTAAGTAGAGCGAGGTCGCTGTCGATGGACCGGCGAAAAGTATCTGAGGGCACCGCATCGGATGCAAGGTGAGGTGTCAGGGCATTCAGCTGATGGTTTGTCTCAGGCTCAGAGGGATCGAGGGTCACGATAACATCCACGTCAACAGGCTGGACGTGGCCAAACGTTTCATTACTGTACAAAGTCAGAGTGCCTGAATTGGGGTTGCAGACAAATAGTCCAGGATTATCCTGTTGAAGCGCAAGGATGGCAAATGGCAGTGACGTATTGTGGCGGCAATGAAATATGTCAGATGGCGTGAACAGAACGGTGGCATCGGGAAGGGCGGCACAGGAACAATGACAACACTGTGAGGTGGCAGGTCAGTATCGGCGGTGACGACAAGCTTGCTATCACCAGGAGCGGGTACATAGGCGGAAGGCGTCTCGCAAAATACAGAGAGCTCTACTTGAGCACGAGCGCAGTCGATAACGGCGTGATTACGCGACAAAAAATTCCACCTATGACAAGGAAGTCTAGCACGGCTGTGGTCGGCACTAAGGACACCGACAGGAAGACACAACAGCGTAGGTTTCGCCAGGCACAGCAGGAACAGCATCGAGCACGAGCCCCACTACAGTAGCGCTGGCGATTCGGCTGCGGAGCTCTACACGACGCACTTCTTCTTCCTTACATCTTCCCCCCTCGCTGAAGACGGAGCCGCACAGGAGGCCTAAGGCGTCGTGAGGACGAAGGGCTCGTGATACGGCTTGAGCCGATCGATGGGGACAGTTTCGCGGCCTCGGCGACGCAGGTCCGTAGGGGGCGTCAGAGGTTCGATGACGTAGTTCACCGGAGAAGTTTGCTGCAGAACCCGGTAGGGTCCATGGTATCGGGATACAAACTTGGAGGAGACACCTGATGTCGAAGTAGGAAGCACCCACAACCAAACGAGAGCGTCAGGCGAAAACTGGGTGTGGGGGCTCCCGTCGTCATGACGAAATTTCTGAAGCGCTTGTTCTTGCGTTGTAAGGGAGCGAGCTAGTTGCCGACATTCTTCTGCATACCGGGCGGCTTCTGAAACCGGTGTACCCTCTGATAAGTCGGGACCTTGCGCTGCTCCAAAGCCATGTCGACAGAAGTGAATGGGGGAAGTGGGTCGTCTAGGACGGAGACACTGACAATGTCGGTGTGGACAGGCGAGCGCGAAAGAGCATCGGCATCGGCGTGCTTCTTGCCTGAGCGGTAGACAACCCGGATGTCGTACTCTTGGAGCCTCAGCGCCCACCGGGCTAGGCGGCCGCAGGGATCCTTGAGGGACGACAACCAGCGAAGTGCGTGGTGATCCGTGACAACATCGAAGGACCGGCCGTACATTTATGGACGAAATTTTGTAATGGCCCAGATGATCGCTAGACATTCTTTCTCCGTTACTGAATAATTTGCTTCGGCTTTCGTAAGAGTGCGGCTCGCGTAAGCAACGACATATTCTTGGTAGCCGGGCTTTCGCTGGGCCAGCACAGCGCCAAGACCAACGCCGCTAGCATCCGTATGGATTTCCGTGGGAGCAGTTGAATCAAAATGGCGTAGTATCGGTGGTGTTGTAAGCAGGCGACGTAGCGTCGCGAAGGCCTCGTCGCAAGCCGGGGACCACGCGGAAAGATTGGTATCTCCATTAAGTAGCTCTGTCAGCGGTGCCATAATCGAAGCGAAATTTCGAATGAAGCGGCGGAAGTACGAGCAGAGGCCAATGAAGCTACGCAAGTCTTTTAGAGACGTTGGCCTTGGGAATTCTGTAACAGCATGGAGCTTTGCGGCATCGGGGAGAACGCCGTCCTTCGACACGACATGTCCGAGAATTGTCAGCTTCCGTGCCCCAAAGTAACATTTTTTCAGGTTGAGTTGGAGGCTAGCATCACTGAGACAGCGTAAAACCTGCTCCAAGCGATCAAGGTGAGTAGGAAAATCTGGTGCAAACACTACTACATCGTCCAAATAACACAAGCACGTGTTCCATTTGAGGCCTCGAAGAATAGTATCCATCATCCGCTCAAAAGTCGCGGGCGCGTTGCAAAGGCCGAATGGCATCACACGAAATTCGTATAAACCATCTGGTGTGATAAAAGCTGTTTTAGGCTTATCGTCTGCAGCCATAGGCACCTGCCAATAACCAGAGCATAGATCGAGGGAGGAAAAGAACTCTGCACCTTGTAAGCAGTCTAAGGCGTCATCAATCCGTGGCAATGGATAAACATCCTTTCAGGTTATTTTGTTTAGGCGACGGTAGTCCACGCAAAAGCGGGTCGAGCCATCCTTCTTTTTAACTAAATCAACTGGTGATGCCCATGGACTGTCGGATGGTTCAATGACGCCACGCTTGAGCATTTCACCTACTTGCTCATCAAGGACGCGTCGTTCTGTCGAAGATACGCGGTATGGTCGCTGCCGTAGCGGTGAGTGAGCACCGGTGTCAATCCGGTGGCATACAGTCGTCGTTCGACCCAGAGAAGTGCTATGGCTGTCAAAAGCAGGGCGAAATTTGTCGAGGAGACGGAGGAGGTCACGGCGCTGCTTGGGGTTTAAGGTGTTGTCGACGACGTGACTGAAAACGTCTTCAAGCGATGTGGCAGGTACGGGACAACCGGAGAGGGTGTTGACCTCGGACGATCCATTAGGAAGTTCTAACGCGGTAATGGTGTCGTAAGGCTCCACAGTGCCGAGAGATTCACCGCGAAGCAATGTAATCGGCAATGGGAAGTGGTTGTAGACAGGAAGGTGAGTCGCACCTGCTTGAAGGCCAAGCAGCGCGGTTTGGAGTGGTGAGATGTGGCGACGAACGAAAGCAGTGGAAGGTGTGAAGAGTACGGTAGAGTCGGAGGCAATGGAACAGGATACAGGTGCCAGAACGGATGCGTGCGGAGGTATCTGGATGTCGTCAGTGAGGATCAGATCAGATCAAGGATCAGATCATAAGAACACGAAGCCAGCACAAGGAACCTAACGCTGTAGATTGCGTCTTGTATGAGCACCCTGGCCGTACATGCTCCAACGGGTTGAATATGTTGTGCGCTTGCATTACAGAGAGAAAACACTGAAGTCGGCGCCGTCACTTTATGGATGGAGCGGCAAAACTTATGACTCATTACGGAAATAGCGGCACCAGTGTCCACAAGCGTGAAAGTTGGTACACCATCAACAAACACGTCAATAACATTGGCCGGGGACAAGTGAGGACTTAGACAGGTGGACGATAGCGCAGCTCGTGCCTCAGAAGCTGCGGCAGTCAGTTTTTCGCCTCAAGAGCACTTGACCGGCGACACATAGGCGAAAGAGAACGGTGAGGGTGACCGACGAGAAACGAAAGGTCACCCTCATACAGGATTTAGAGGATTTTAACCAAGAAGAAGACTGGACGAAGGCCATCACAGACCCCAGACAAGACGTCCAGCTCCTGGCTGTCCAGAGAGCCCATCAACGAGTGGAGAGGCACGGCCTCTCTGTTCCGACGGGACTAGCTACCGGCTGGGTAGGGACCTACCTGGCAGGCCCCCCTGCCTAGCTTCTACTACAACTACTTCACAGAAGCACGCAATGTGTATGTCTTTTGACTTAATACACCCGTTATATAAATTTTTAAAGCACAGAGTACACATGTTTGTCCCACCTAATAGTGCTTGTGAAATGTGCTCCCAACACCTTTAGTGTGTCCACAACTTCTATATTTGTGGATTTGTGGAAGGTCATCAGAAGTCGGCTGACGATCGCGGGCGTATGCTTCAGGTTCTCGTTCTGGCTGTGTGCGATGAGGAGGTCGGGAGGAGTAAGCCGAATATCTCAGTGCACTCGGGGTTGCCGCGAAACGCCGGCGACAGAAGCGGGCAACTTGACCCGGAATTCCGCAAGCGTAGTAGATCGGTAGATTGTCTGCAGTGCGCCAAGGATTTGCGTACTGCGGCTGTACCCCGAAAAGCGGCGTCAGTGGCGGTTGAACTAGTGGTTGAGGGGTCAATACCGACAGCGGACGTGGCTTCATGACGGCATCCACATACGTCAGTGGCGCAGCGACAGGAGTCGGCGGAGAGGCAGACGATACGACAAATAATAGCGGCGCGGCAACAGGAGTCAGTTGGCAGGCAGACGGCAAAGCCTCGGTGACCTGCTCCTGTATCACCTGTCAAATGGTAGGAGTCAGGTAGTGCGTAGGCGCTGGCGTGGCCGGGGAGAACGAACGCTGTCGAGCAACTTCCTCGTGCACAAGCTCCTTGATCTGGAACAGGAGCGTCGTGTGGTCGCCGCCGATGGTCATCATGGCGAGGGAACCGTCTGTTGACGTCTGCCGCCGAGCTAAGACGCGTTGCTTACGTAGTTCGTCGAAGCTCTGGCACAGGCTCACGAGTTCAGACTTGGTGCGCGGGTCCTTAGCCAGCAACATCTGAAAGGCGTCGTCTATGCCTTTTATGATGTGCTTGATCCTGTCTTGCTCAGTCATGGAAGGATTCACGCGCTTGCACAAGTCAATGACGTCTTCGATATAGCTTGTGAAGTTTTCGCCCTGCTGCTGCGCCCGTCCGCATAGACGCTGTTCATCACGAAGCTTGCGCACTGCGGGGCGACCGAACACTTCCGCGAACCTCGTCTTGAAAATAGTCCAAGTGGCGAAGTCCGACTCATGGTTGCGAAACCAGAGGTTCGTGACATCTGTTAGGTAGAACAGGACGTTGCGAAGTTTTGTAGCGTCGTCCCACTTGTTGTGCGCTCCATATCAAGGAACGTAACGCACCTTGAATGAATGAATGAATGAATGAATGAACTTTATTTTCTCGTTCAAACGAGGGGAGACTGGGACTAAAGGCACAGAGGCCTTCACCTTCGGACGGTGAAGTATTTATTAGAGTGTCAGAAAAAGATAGCGAAAATGCGTTGTTAAAGGCCGTTGAGCAAAGCTCACGGGGGACAGGAAATCCAGCGTCAGTTTTCAGAACAATTTCTTTAGGTTTGCGTATGTTGATAATGTTCCAAAACTTCTTAGGATTAGTTGTGAGCAGATATGGTAGTGTTTCAGAAAAAAAGTAATTCTTGGCTGAGCGGATGGCCATTTTATATTCAGATGCAATAGCTACGTAGGCAGCTTTTGCTTTGGTTTCCCCAGTCAGCTTGAAGCGTCGAAAAATGTGTTTTTTCTTGTTAAGAAGCCGTTTTAAACTGAAGTTAAACCAAGGAGCCCGATTGCATGGAGATAATAAGCGAGACGGAATGTATTTTTCAATTAGTGTTTCAACCTTGTTTTTGAAAAGGAGCCAGTTTTCTGCGATAGACCTTTCCCAGAACTGTGGAAAAAAGAAATCTGCAAAACTTTCCAACTCGTTATTGATTGAGGAAAAATCTGCTCTACTGTAGTCACGAATTTTCTTACAGTATTTTAGACGCTGGGGCGAGTGTAGGGGGATTGCAAAATGAATCACGGAATGATTGCTTAAACCAGGTATAATTGATAATGAAGAAATTGAATCAGGAGATGTGGTCAAGACGAGGTCAAGGATGTTGGCATAAATTGCAGTGACACGGGTAGGCTCTTTAACAAGCTGGGTGAGGCCAAAGGTCGAACATATATCAAGAAAGGATGAACATTGGGATGAGGATAGAGTCACTGGTGGGAAGTCAACAGCTCAGTCAATGCCGAGGAAATTGAAATCACCGAGCAAGAATATTGGTGCTTTTGGATATTCAACAACGATTTGGTCAAGACAGTCAAATAGTTCATTGCAAAATGTGGATGTACTATCGGGTGGTCGATATCAAGCGGCAAATATCACATCTTGGTTATTATGTGAATACAACAGCACAAAAATTCAATCTGTGAAGGCACGTGTATATGAAAAGAGGTGATATCAGATCACACAGCGATCAAGATCAAACCGCCACATCGTCCTATTCGGTCATTTCTATATATTGTAAGCCTTACTGCAGGCGAAAAGTTCAAAATTTTCAATTTTATCTGAAAGCCAGGTCTCGACTAAAACAACAATATCTGCATTACACGTGTCGATCAGCGCAGACAGGGCATCGCGCTTATTCGTGATGGAGCGGATGTTAGTGAACAGCACAGAGTAATCGTTGTCATGCTTATTCTGTACGGCCGCGCGATGCTAACTCGAAGCAGGGGATCGGGCATTCGCAGGGAAATTTATTGTGCTGTTGCCTACATTACAGCTGGCAGTAGCAATACTGTTCTGCTGAAGTTCATAAACAGTATCGGTTTGAGAGCAATACACGTAGCACGTCTTGTTGATGAACAATTTGTTGTACCTTAGATGATACAATTTTTCGGAAGACTTCCCAAATGCAATTAACTTATTCCTAGTCATTCTAGTTGCCCGACAGAAGTCTTCCTTAATGGATACCCCAGATCCTTTCAGTTTCTTCTTTTGTGTTAGTATGTTTTCCTTTACTTTAAATGATGCCAGTTTCACTACCACTGGTCGACATTTGTTTTTTACAAAGGCGCCTAAGCGATGTACACGCTCAATTCTCTCTTCGGGTAATTGCAGCGCAAAAAAATTGCACAAGAATTGAACGAACTTTTTTTTCTGTTTCCGTCCAAGTTTCCGAGGCACCATCGGCGATACCATAAAAAATCAAGTTATCTCTCCTTGACCTATCCACGAAATCGTCCAGATGAGATTGCACCGATGCACTCTCACTTTTCATGGCCTCGGTAATGATGCCTCGGATATGAGCAGGTTCCTGCTGAGTTTCAAGTGAAGCAACTTTGTCCTCTACAGATGCTAATCTGGCATTCATGCTTGTAACACGCTCCTCAAGTACTTTTTGGTTGGCTTTCACTTCATTAAGACTTGAGATTAGCTCGGCATGACGCACATCCATTTTAGTAACAAGAGAGCTAATGGCCTCAGAACCAGGTTAGTGCTGCAACTGGGATCAGGGCCAGGGTTAAGCTCAATGTCTCCGGACATCACAAGAAACTTTGTAACATGTACACAGTCGGTAAATAAACACCACAAAATGTCCGGGCATGGGACGAGCAGCAAAGCGCGATTGCTAGAGCGCTTACAGTAAAGGGAAGTCGAGTTACCAACCTGCTTGTAAAAGAAGAACGGTCTCAGCAAGGACTGCGCCATTGCTGCCATTCCATGCCCACTGACGATGGTCGTCATCGTTGGCCTGTTTATATGCGCAGCACAGGGTGACGCATGCGTTGATGCCGTTGGTTTGATGAAAGGATTCGGTGCGATGATTCTGCTGACATTTCCGTCGTGCGCAGACGAAGAAGGAAACAGCAAACCACCGCTTGATACAAACTCCAGGTTTTCAGCAAGGTAGGGCGCAGTACAGGATCCGTTGGATGGGTTCCAGGCGAGAACGGTTTCTTGCCACATCGACGATATCTTCACATCAACCCGCCGTGGTTGCTTAGTAGCTATGGTGTTGGACTGCTAAGCACAAGGTCGTGGGATCAAAATGCGGCCACGGCGGCCACATTTCGATGGGGCAAAATGAAAAACACCCGTGTGCTTAGGTTTAGGTGCATGTTAAAGTCCAAGTTAATCTGGAGTACCCCACTATGGCGTGTGTTATAATCAGATGGTGATCTTGGCACGTAATACCCCATAATTTGACTAAAATCTTCACACCGGTGGTACGAATTAAGCGAAGCCAGCTACACTTCAGTGTTCACTCTGTTTCCGCAGCTGATAGCATTGCCCGCACTGGGACGACGCTATCACGAAAAGTGCTGGCAACGGGGAGCGCATGCTTCGTCTGCCTCTCACTTCAACGGGTCTCTGAAACTCGAGATTACCCAACCTCCAATACTAAACATGCGGGAAGACAGCTTACATGATGCCACGCTGTCTCGGCATGCCCACTCTTTGCCTCTAAAGCAGAGTGCGAGGCTGCGTGTGTGCTGTTGTGAAGTTCGAGGTCCGAGCGGCCACGAAGGTTCCATGGATGGTGCCGTGCCAGGTGCCGGGAGAAGGAGAAGTCCAGTGAGATCAGAAAACGGTTTTTACAGTGGAATCTCGATGATACGATCACGGCTAATACGAATTTCCGGATGATACGAATTTTTCTGTGGTCCCGGCTGAGCCCCATTACTTTGCAACGTGCTAGAGAACGGTTTTACAAATCGATTTTCGACCCGCGTCGGTTGATACGAATAAACGCCGCCCCACCGACGGCCGCGAAAAAGAACAGCGCGCAGTCACGCGCTTTCTCCCTTTCTCTTTTGGTGCAGAGGCGTGGATGCGGCTTCAGACAGCGCGGAGGCCGCGACTGGGCGCGAAGAGTTTGACGCTGTGGCGATTTTCTTGCTTTTGCGCGCGTCCGCCGCAGCGAGCGAAGGTTCGTGCGGTCTATTGCTTCAACGGAAACTGAGCGGCGTAAGCACAGCGCATACAAAGGTCAGAGCCGTGTGGAGATCGCTTTCAAGATACGGTGCGCGCGACAACCCCGACAGCCGGCACAGGCGCAAAGTACAAGAACGCATTTGTTGGCAGAGTAGAAGCCGCCCTCCCCTCCCCCCCTTCCCGCTTTGCTCCTTTCGGTGGGAGATTGCGTCGCCAGTTACCCTTGCGCCCGGTTGCAAGATACGCATTTGGTGCCCCGCAGCACAGCGTCGCCCCCCCCCCTCTTTCCCATACCCCCCGGCCTTTCTGCCTTTCGTGCGACGAAAGCAGGGCCGGGCTCGACTGGCGCGCCCGGCCGTGACGGAAGTCGTGTGTTTGCTCTCCGCTGTGTGTTCGCTCTCCGTGCACGAAGGCACGCGTCCCCCGCACGAAAGGCGCGCTTTCACTCGCACATACGGCGCGCAGTGACGATTTTATCGCCCTTGGACTCATGCTCCAAGTCTCATGCTCCTCCTCCGCATCGCCTTCGTTGATCTCCTCTCCCGTTGGTGGGCGCACCTCGTTGAGAAGCGTGCTCGCTACCGCCTTTGTCGGCGAGATTGTCCAGTGGAAGCCGCATTATAACCGGTATTTCGTCTCACGCGGCTGCACTGTAAGTGGTATGCGTATACATGGAGTTCTATGGGAGGGTAAACGGGAGTCTGAAAAGGCCACGTTGTAGCCAGTTCTGCACTATAAACAGTTTCGTTATAAGTGATCTATACTCTAAATGCTTTACGTGCGCATGCCTGAGTGAGTTCACCTCCGACTCTTTAATTTAGCTAGTTTTAATTGTGTTTCGATGATACGAATTTCGGCTAATACAAATATTTTTCGTGACCCCGTGAGATTCGTATCATCAAGATTTCACTGTATATGCAAATTTACATGTGGTATTTTACAAGAATGGCTCCATGATATTGGAGCCGTCTGCATGCTAACATCTTTGCATGTTCTAGCGTTTACATTGTGAGGAGCACTTCCCTCTGCAAGTGTACTTTAATGCCCGCAGCAATAAATGTTGTTGAGTTGACTCGCTTGTTGCCTTATTCGCCCGAACCTACGTAGCTGCGATTGCACGCGCTACGGGTTGGGGAATACTCCCACAACATATCCGAGCGTCTTCACAACACTCAAGTCCTGCTGTTTTATCCCTTTTGTTTCCCTCTTTCACTCGACGAGGGAATACACTTTAGTTCTTTAGCAAATGACAATCTTTGATCAGTTCGTAAACTCCCGCGCATGATGTGGCATCGTTTCCCACCGGGCTTCGCCTCCAATCTTGCCCGATCGCCCCCACACACAGGCAACAGTTGACACCTTTGGAACCAAACGTTGATGTCGGTCCCACGGGAATGCTTGCCGCTGGCCCCTTGCAAGAATTAGTCGCCTCTCCATGGCGGTCAGTTCGCGGAAGCCACCATTTCCAGGGAGGGCGGTGGCTGTTGTCTCGGAAGGGGCTCCAGGTTGGCGCGTCACAGTCCGTTGTGGTTTTCGTCGTAGTCCGGGCGGGCACTGGTGCTTCACGGAAACGCACCAAGGTTGCACCAAGGTGAAGGTGGTGAAGTTGCCATTTCAGCTACGTACGAGGCCGAGGACCCATTGCAGCCTGGGGACTAATTGCTCATCCATCAGTTCCAGGTGATGGTGTCACTCCTCGGCGGCGAGAAATGAAAAGCGTGAAGAGCACTTGATAGCTTCCCATCTGTCGATGAGGCCTCCTTTGTCCCGAACGATCGCCAGACACAACAATGCTCAGCCGCGCTAACAGCCATGTGCAGGTGCGGCCAAGACACGTGCCAAAAATCAAGGCGCGCGACAACTTAACCCCCCCCCCCCCCCCCCTCGACTACCCCCTCGTGCATGCTTCATCGCATCATGTAACTCTCGCCAAGAAAGTTTGGACGATGGCGGGGCTACCGTAGCCTCCGTGTGACGCCCCAGGAGCATAGGCCAGCCACCTGTTTCACAAGGCACCAGCGGCATGGGCTAGAGCGCAACTCTCGGTGTGATGCCAGACTCCGAGACCACGACACCCCAACACCTACAATGCCCTCAAATTTTAGAAATTGTGAAATTCACTCAAAAGGATTTTGATCACCCAAAAGTTGCAGTCTTTCTTAGGTGGGCAAATTTTTGATGCGAGAGTGTCAGGTGGCCGATTAAGCAAAAAAAGCCGGCATCTGTCATCTATAGCAGCAAAAGAGCACTTGCATACACTCGCATTGCCATTGGCTGCAATGCTACATCGCACTTGGACGAAGCAGAGCAGGCAAAAGGGTGTACCTGCTGCAGCACACCAGGTGTTTCTTGAGGGCACCGCTATGGTACATTACTTGCAGCAGAAAACTTGAAGGACATTCACATTCACAACTCTTGAGAAGTGCTTAGGTGTCCTTGGATTTTTTTTATTGTATTTATGGACAAGCATTTATGGAAATTTTGATGAAGATTGGCAATTATTTTTTTTGTTTTTTATGGTGCTTGAAAAAGCCAAGCTTTGCAAGCCTAAAATTTGTGGTCTCTTTACACATTAATTTGCAAATAACTGCCAAGCCTATACTAATAAACTTTTTCTATAGTGAGCACGGTTATGTGAGAAAACACTAAAATTTCTAGTATTATTGTGTGCGAGTGCAGGCGGTCTTATTAAGCCGTTCAGCATTGCCCGATTAGGACAAACTTTGCCAAACTCAATGTTGTCACATTTTTCTTTTCTATTTTGGGTCGCAAGGATCTGAGCTTGCATGTACATTTAGGAAAAGTGATGTTCAATTACCACAATAAATCTTACTCGATACACTGTTTTAGTTCTTGGGATTTACGAGCCTTCAAAATTTTCTAATCTCAACAAAGGAACCGATCACTTTCATCTACGTGCCATTTTATTGCAGAAGAGGTAAGCAGTATTTAAAAGAACCAAAGTGGATTCCTTTCACCAGACCCATTTTTGCAGCTCATATAAAAATTTTGCTCGAAACAAATTATAGTACAAAGAACAGTCATCGGACCACCTGGTTCATTCTTATTAGAACACACCCAATAATAAACTACATTGTACTCGCAGATGCTTTTTTGAGTTTTATTTTAATGTGTTTGACTTAAGTATTGTATGTAATGCATCCTGTAAAACAGTGTGAAAAATGAAAGTAGACAGGAAGGGGCAGGGAACTAACGCGTAGCCCATCAGATATGAACTACAATCTCATAACTAGGCCAGCATGTACGGTGAAAAAATTGTTGAACGTACAAGGATTTTTTTCCGTGCTCCTGCCACTTGCTTGCTGTTACACATAAATTAGCTTTTGATAGAACTCTGAAGTAATGAGATTATGTGAGTGATTGGATGTTATCTAAATGACGTAAAAAGTGTCCATCCTTAGCTTCTTTTCAGTGAAACACAAAGGATACCATAACTAGAGACCAACTTCAGTTTATCTACTTTCTTTTTTCCGTCACACGGTATGAACATGAACTGTTTCCTGCCGCAGGTTGTAGCTGACTGTAACGAGGGTGCCCGCAAGATGGCGCGCATGGAGGAGATGCTGCACGTTTCACGCACGCTCGAGTTTCGCGAGTGCCGCGCGGTGCCCCTCATCTCGTCCAGCCGCTGGCTGGTGAAGCGGGGCCCACTGGTGCGGGTGTCACTGGACAGCCGGAGGCGCACCTGGGGCCGCCTGGTGCAGTGCGCGCGCACTTCGCTTCACTTGTTCCTCTTCACCGACCTGCTGCTGGTGACCAAGCGCAAGGGGGACGACTACTACGCCGTACTGGACCACTGCCCGCGCAACATGCTGCAGGCATGCGCGGAGGCCCCAGCTACGCTGCCGCCGCGCTTGCCCGACTGCTGTCGCCACCTGTTCCAGCTCACCCTGCTGCAGAACAGCGCCGGACGCACAGTCGAGATGCTGCTGGCCGCCGAGTCCGAGTGAGCCTCGTTACTTGACCTACACTAGGTGGCACACAACTGGGAACTGGTATTGGGGGACACTTCCAGCGCTTTTGGAAAAGAACATGGTGCTGGGCGCTCTTCTTATCCCGTTTCCAAACTCAACTGCTCTGTAGTGGTATTCTCTAAGAGTCCACCTAGTGGACTGCCCAGTTCGGCCGCTGTTGATTGGCTGAAGCTGCACGGTTGAGGAGGAGACAGGTGCCCCAGCCAGTCTCCTTCATGTTCGTACAGCTGCAGCCAATCAGCGAAAGGGACAGTCCACTAGGTGGACTCTTGCAGGACACCCTCCCTGCTTATTTCTCTTGATCGACAATGGAATGCTTTTGTAGCCATAAGCCCTTTTCTTGCCTTGGAAATGAGGCACTTGGCCAGGTTCAGGTTAAGGTCGCACTGGTTGCCAGCTGACACTGTGCATTTTTTCATACGATATCGGATTGGTAGGTGCCATCTTGGAACATACCAGATGGATAGCATGCTAATGGACGAGCAAATTGTTAGGCACCCAAACACGTAACGAGGGTGCTGATGTCTGTGAGTGTCCCAAGTCATGCCCTCAAATACATTGTAAATACCGGGGGGGGGGGGGGGGTTCTTTTTTTGACTATACACTTTTTTTAAAAACTTACCATGGCAAATAGTACAATTCTAGTTCTTGAGCTGGATTAAGCGAGGAGGCAGATAATACTTGCTCAAAAAATTACATGATTGTAATAGTAATACTTGATTGGCAGATATTACTTGATTGTAACAATGTTGGATGAAGAGCAACTGAGCAATGTTATTTCTTTGCAGGAGCGACAAGACTCGGTGGATGGACGTGTTGACGCCCATGGTGTCCAGTGACCCTGACGAACGCATCTACGAAGAGTGGGGTCAGTCGTGGGTGCAGGGGGGCCCACCCCGTATTTTTGCCAGGTCGGGGCAGAGTTAAAATCTATGCCAGTGTGCACAAATGTATCTCAACAAGTCGACTAAAAAAAGAGAGACATGTGATTGGAATCAACGTACACAGAGCAGAGACCATGTTGTCTTTCCTTCAGCTTTGACGGTCCGCCAGCACTGTTTACATCTGGTGTAACTAACATGGTGTTTACATCTGCGTGCACTAACATAAGCGCTTATGTTTTAATAAAACATTCTTGCATAATAAGACAGAAAATACAGTGGAACCTTGTTGATACGATTCTGCGTAATATGTTTTTCGGGATCATACATTTTTTTTTTCTTTTCCCGGTCAACCCCTAGAAGAGCAATGTATTTTCATGCGGTTGATACGATCTCGTTTTCGCCAGAAATTGGATGATACGACTGTAAACTAGTATTCATGTATACTAGATTAAATTACATTCCAACAACACACGAGCAACATGTTAAGGGCCGGCGACACTGGCGGAAAAGAGTGCGCCGGCATCGCCAGAACGTGCGCCACGAAAGCTGCAGCGATTTCGTGCCGTGGGAGGGATCGGTCCTGGACCGATTTAAACTGGCGCACGCCCCGGCGGCAAACGAGCCACGAGCGAAGCAGACCAAGAAGAGCTGCCCCTTAAGTGACATACTCGTGGGAAACTGGTGTCATGTGGACCCGCCAGACCCCTATTTTCGCACTTGTAGTATCGTCTGCTCACATCAGATTTCGCTCGCGCTTGTTTTGGTTGACTTACCCACCCGGTGGCGCTGATAGCGCTTGCGATTCCCGCGCGCCGCCCGCAGAAGGAAAGTTTCCCCTCTCCCAACTCTCCCTGGCACGCATGCGCTTGACGCGACGTTCGCTGCCCATGCGGCGGTTATGGGACCCGAGGATTCCCACATCCCTCCACCCTTAAATATTGCCCTACGGTGGAGAAATCGCTGGAACGACGGCATTGACAAAGTATCGGGGCAGATGCGATGGTAAACTCCGGCAGGAAATGTCCGAATCCACGTTGATAGGCAGCACAGTCCTGTGTGGCGGCCGCCCACATGTGGCAGCCGTCACCGTGGTTGACGATGACGGGGGCTGAAGATGGCTTGCCCTCAAGATGCGCGCCGCAATGTCCTCCCGGGAACAGCGGGTCAGGACTTTCTCGAAGCGGCGCGCGCGCCGGCTCGATGAACCTCGCACCGACGCATCCTCGTGGGAGTGTATAATGGTGGGCCTCCCTCATTGTGGCTGCCATGTGCTGCTGCATCGGACCGCGAACAGGGAGGGGCCGAGACAGCAGGCAGGGACGTGGACCATGGCAGCAATAGCAAGTCGAGGCGGCTTCACTCGTTCTGCAAAGTCGCTGAAATGCACTCCACAAACACTTAGAATTAAGGCAGTAGAGGCCGCCGCAGCGTCGGCCGTCTGACACGATGCTGAACCACCCGTCTACCGCATAGCTTTATGTGGCAACGAGAAAAAAACAATCCAGTTCGTTTGAATGAAGTTATTCGCTTCGACCGAATTTTTCCGGTACGATTCAGCGCGAAAGTGGGCGATGCTCGTATGAACAAAGCGCTCTCTGGTCCCCCGAGATTTCGGTTATTCCGCCCGCAAAATATTGAGTTCATCTGAACAAAATAAGCTTTCTATTTCGAACGAGGTTTCTCCGCTCGGGCGAGTATAGTAGAACTAGCGAATCCGGTTGCACCCGCTAAATGTCACGGCATGGTCGTCTTCGAACATGCGACCGGCAGCTCCGCAGAGCCTTAGGCCTAATCGCGTCCATGACGGATACCAATGCCACAAAAGACCCATAAAGGGTTCCAATGAGCCGCCGCGAGGAGATGCAGGCCTAGCTAAGCGGTCCCCGCTCGCTGCTGAACACGCAGCTTTCGAGCCGACTCCTGGGACTGCGCCCCGCTGACGTCCTAGCCAGCCTTTCCGGCGCCTGGTTCCCAGAGCCAAAGATACAGAAAGGAGGCTATTTACATATGTACAGGGAAAATCGACCACCGCGTCGGCTGCTGCACTCACTCGCTTCGGGCGTACTCTTAAAACTTGCTGCAAATCTCGGCGTCTACACGAGTTCGGCGACACTGGCGCAGCGTTAACTCGCCCTCAAGAAAGCACACACAGATCTAGCTAGCAATCACGCCTTCGGCTGAGGTCTAACGCTGGTCCGGACAAAGCCTTCAGGCTTCCTCGCATCCGGACCGATCGTCGTCCCGTTTTCCAAGAGCTTGCCCCACGTTGGGAACGCCAAAATGTCGCGATATGGGGGGACGCCAACGGCCCTCTGCCTCGACACACCGAGCCCCGCGGTTGGCGCATGCCTGCGCATCAACCGCGGTCCGGTACAAGCTCGAGGAAACAATAGACGACAACCACGTGTACACTCGGAAAGCATTTATTACGACTGCAACTAACACTTCGAGCAGGCCAGCTAGCTATAGTTGACATCGCTGAGGGTTCCCTCGAAGAGAATAATACACTAGGTAAAGAAGGGCATCCGACTTACCAACTGGGGAATACGGGGGGGCCGCGGCGTTTGCCGCGGCAAGAACGTGGTTGACTAACCACGTGCGGGAATACGGGAGCGGCGGCGGAGACTTCCGCCGTCGCCGCTTGCTGGAGACCAAAAAGTGCCGGGCGATATCAGCGGGATCTCACGTGACCCACCCGGTGGCGCTGATAGCGCTTGCGATTCCCGCGCGCCGCCCGCAGAAGGAAAGTTTCCCCTCTCCCAACTCTCCCTGGCACGCATGCGCTTGACGCGACGTTTCATGCGAGGTATTCATGCGGTCCCGTGGCTGAATGAGGCGCCTGCCCTCGTCCGCCAGTCGTATCGCTCGTTGTGCCATGCTGCTCTACAGTGTTCCTTTGTTTCGGAATTCTTGGCCTCGTGATGCTGTGACCTCCGTGGCTATGTCAAGGAAACGCAAGGTGCTGACTTTGAAACAAAAACTCTATATCATCCGCAAGTTCGAAGAAACCCAAAGAAGAAGCATGTGGATCTGGCAGGTGAACTTAGTTTGCCAGTTTCAACACTGAATACTGTCATTGGCAAGCGTGAATTGATTCGTGAAGAGATCGGCAAGCGTGAACAGTTGAGTGAGAAAATGACGGCTTCGTTTTTTAACTTTCAAAATAACTTGTTTACAGAGCTTGAAATAAAAAAGAACAGCGATAACTGACAAGCTATATTAAAGTTACTCAATAAAAGTCTGTTGGCTGCGGTTCGTGTGATGTTGACTGATGCTGCTCCGCATAACGCATGTGTTATGGGTAGCAGTATTACTCGATGCCATGGGAAGCTTTGCTAGCCAGTTTGTCGCCAAGTGAGCCTGTTTTCTTGCGTTTTGAGGCTTGCTTTGGATGATACGATTTTTGGATGCTACGTCTTATTTTCTGGTTCCCGCGAAGATCGTATCGACGAGTTTCCACTGTACATAATTTTACTTACTTTTTTGTCAACTACAGTGAAATCCTCATAATTTGAAATTTTTTAATTCTAATTTATGGATAATTCAAACTGATCAATTAGTCCCGACAGAGTGGTATGCATTTGAATAGGGGAAAAGTTCGGCGAATTCAAACTTCTAGAACCACACAACGGTTATTTCGAACAAAATTTGTCACTTTCACGGAGCACCTTTTGGGCAAACCGCAAGCCAACGGCCCAATTCCAATGCGTCACTAGCCGCATTACACTGACGCGCAATGCAGCAATTGAAACTTGTAACTTCCCGTGATACGTGAAGCCTACAGTGCCTGCACTGTAGCACTGACTTATACTGGTAATCAGGTGTTCTCGTGCAGAGCGTGCAAATGCAACAGCTAGCACGCGAGACCGTCACCGGAAACGCGCAACTCAGCAAAAATGTGAGAGAAAAGAAAGGAGGGAGTGGCCTGTGACGTGGGATAAAGTGCCGCATGTTGAGCGTTTAAGCATACTGTCATCACTTGGCCGTGCTTCAGTGGATGAGTACATTAATGATGTAGTGAAGAATTACCTCATTTATTTTTATTTGTACATACTGCGAATCCTTTTGGGCCAGGAGTGGGGACTCATAAATGAGGCAGTACAGCTAAACCTCGATATAATTAACTTCAATATAACGAAGTTCTCCTTGCAACAAAGTATTTGAAGTGGTTGTCACAATATTGAACAACATGTATTCTGAACCTCCATATAACGAAGTGTGTTTAAACACGCTTTCAGTATAACGAAATTTCACTGCCGCCGCGAAGGAATATAGCGACAGTAAATAGAAACTTCCGTGGACGCAGATGGTCAAATGGTTGAGTCACATGTAGCTGCTTGCAACCACAGCTCTTAAAGTGCCCCTCACCAGGTGTGGCCATTTTGAGCTGACAAGCGCAGTGCATACATTGCGCACTAACGATCGTGTCGCACCTTGGAAAGAGCTGAAATTTCAAACCAAATGCCGTTTGCCCTTCTCCTTGCGGGCGTCCCAACCAAAGTCGCAAGTGCGCTACGTACATCGCCATGCTGTGATGTCACTCTCAGTGACTTCGAGAATTATTCAAGGCAACACCAGTTATTTGTTTAATCTGTTGCTTCAATAGACGAGTTAACGTTTAGGGAAATAAAACATATAAACCAAATGTCTGCGTGTTTTTGTTTAACTTTGCACCGCAGCAGGAGAGATGTACTTCCATTTTGTCTGCTTGTTCTCACATCGGGCAGTCGTGCGCGCAGATAACGAAACTATGCCATTTTCTGCCATGTTCCAGCGTGCAATCGTGCTCTGCGATCTGCTTGTGTCTGCCTCAGTGTTCTTGTAGCACTGACTTGTACAGCCCATCAGGTGTTCTCCTGCAGAGCGTGCAAATGCAACAGCTCGCACGTGAGACTGTCATCGGTAGTGCACAACTAGGCAAAAATGTGAGAGAGAGAGAAAACTTTTTTTTAAAACGAGGTGGAGCCCGTGACGTATGCGTCATGCGATTTTCCGTCTCCGGCATGGAAGAACACAGGGAAGGAATTTCAATTGCAGACGGGGGAAAGTGGAGACAGCGTCTCTGTTGACAGTGAAGCTCGCCTCCTGAAATCATGGGTTCACGGCACTGAAATATTTTTATCTCGGTTATTAATGAAACAATTTTTTTAATTCTTGCGGTAGAACACTCCCAAGATGGCACATAACAACTTACAATATATCACCAAAATTTGCTATGTGACCTGGTGAGGCTCAGAACATAAATCGAGATAACCCCGCTGATGCAATGATTGCCTATCCTACTGGCTAAAACGAGCCCTCTTTTTATCATTAAACATGGATTTATATTTTTAATTCATCACTAAAAGGCGCAAAAAATGACCTGTAGTGCCCCACGCAGAAAAAACATGAAGATGCAGAAGTGACCTATCACGTGACCTTCTACTAGTGTATGCAGTTCCCGGTCTTTGTATAAGTATTGAAATGCAGTACACTTTATTCTATAAGTTCTTTTCTAACTTACAATGTGCAGATAAGCCTTCGTTTGTTGAGGGTTCGTTTTCAGTGAGTTGGCTTGGCTCATCTATCGACAAAATAATGATGCTAGGGGCCAGTCAGCCGTGACGTAGGCGTGTACTTATGGAAAAACGCAGTACGAATGGAAGAAAGGTCTGTAGAACAACGCAAGCTTATTATATTGGCTTTTTATTTTCAGAAGTTGTTGAAAAGGTCAACGTATAGGTGGTTAACCGCAGTTGCACTCATTCCTGTAAAAGCAGAACGATGGGTGGCCTTCAGAATTTGCGAGGCAGGCTATCAGAATTTGCGAGGCAGGCTATCTGTATAGCTCGCACTTCTCAACGTTGCTGGAGGAGGGACGGTTTCTTTTTTTAAAGGCTGCTCGCATCAAATCGAAAAATTCTGGTTACAAAATATCCACGTGCTTTTGGCAGTAACCGCTGCAGGTGTAAACACTACCGAGGGTGAGCTATCTGTTGCGCCATAAGAAACTGGGTCATTAAAGATCGGCCCTTTATGTTGCGCAATGTGCAACCGGTGGTGAGCAGCGAAGTGGAGTAGCGTGGTGTTCCATATAAAGTCCAGGTGTGGTAAGATCCTATCGCGCCCTACATGCTTTAGATGCGAGGGAAAGCGTGTGAGGGTGGGTCGAGAAGGATGGTAGCTTGATGAGCTCCGTCTTCCCGCCTGAGCAAGGAGAAAAGGACCGAGCTCACGGTAGTGCAACCAAGCTGTGCGATTGCAGGGGACAGTGAGGGCGGAAGGAAGCGTGACTGGCTTCGCTTTGTGCTGCCGATAAGAAGATATCGTTGACACGGAAGGAAACCTTATCTTTCATCACCTGCTGTTTTTTCTAATTCAAATTTGTTTGTTCTGATTGCCCGATAGTTTAGAAACTTTTGCAGCCCCTTCCATGTAAGAAAAATCCACCAGTGACTGTACTTAGCATAAAAGATTGAATTTCAGTGTAACAAAGTTTCAATATGACGAAGCAAGTAGACAATTTCACTGACTTTGTTATATCGAGGTTTAACTGTATATACAGATATGAGAGCAAAGAATGATTATACAGTATGGTGGGGTCATGTGAAGGGGTACTTAGCGCAGTCCTTGATTCAGGGCTGCCTATCTGTTTTTTTTTTTTTTTAATTTATAATGCTCTATTTATTGTAGCTTCAGTTTACCAATTAAAAATGTAACATTTTATGTAATGGGAAGTGGCTTTATATTTACACATTGGTGGCTGCCATTCACCCATAAGTTTGCATTATTTTCTCACCTAAAGAAAAAGTCTATTCTTGGTTATAAATGACGCTTCGTAAAAATACTTTGAACATAATCTCTCCTCATTTCAGCTTTGTGTCCCTTAAAACATTTAACCCTAAAATTGTCAAATTATGAATTGACCTGTGATAAAATACTATAACTGAATGGAAGAATGTAGTTCTGGTTCAGTCAACTCTTGTACTCGCATAACATCTACAACTGGTATTCTTTTTTTTCTAATGTTAAGTGAAGGTGCAGACACTTAGACCTTTAAAAAAAGAAAGGCCAAGTACCACAGGGCCTTGAATGATTCACTTATTTCTACGAAATAAGTTTTGGTGCTTCAGAGCGGCATGTGTCATGATGTCACAATACACTGTCCCACTTTGTTCTTGCAATCGTTGCAGATGCATCCTCAAAAAACACTCGCAGCACTGCCATTTATTCATGCACGAGCAGCACCATCCTACCTTGTCTTATCGCTGCACAATATCAATAAATGTTTTTATGTGTCACGACATCGTGATAATGGTGATAACGCCAGGCCCGGCATTTCGACACCACCTTTAGTATCGAGCTAAAATATCTTGTATTTCCTTGCCAAGTGTATTATGTAGGGTGTGTTTCTAAAATTTCCGAATATGTGTCCCTAATATCTTAAGCACAATGAACCACCAGCTTGGCCAGGAGACAACCAGACTGAATAAAGAATTTTGGAGACGAATTTGTTCAAGTGCTTCCAGACACGGTGGAGGAGTGAATTGAGTCCGCGTTGGTTTCTGCAGACTGCCCGCAGGTGCAGTGCCGGCACGCGTACACGCCCCAGCAGCCGGACGAACTGGCCCTGGAGGAGGCCGACGTGGTCAACGTGTTCCGCAAGATGTCCGACGGTTAGTGTTGTTCATACACGTTGGTCACCGTGTACAGGCAGAGAAAAATGCCCAAGAGTGTGTGCAAGCGTCAGCTCTCCCGAAACAACAGAATCACGAGAGAATTCTCAAGTTGCCATGGTCTTAAAAGCATATGCAAAAAAGACGTGCATTTATCTTGAAAGAAGATGGAACAACCATATGCATTCTGCCACTGTGGAGGAACATTTCATGTGGCAATCAATGTCTTTTTTGCCCCTGCTTTTGAAATAATGCATTTTCCTCTTTGCAAGAATCCAGAGCCAAGCAGCTTTCTGTACGGCCATCACTACGAACAAAAAACAATGAAAGCGAGCTCCAATTCCACTTGGTTATGTTGTAAGGTAATTTGCAGCAGTTTTGATCATTGGTGATGTTTACGTCCCAGACCAGCGAATCTTAGCTATCGAAAAATGATATGGTTGCTGCCAAAAAGTACCAAAATTTGGCAAGAAATACAGAAAATTGTTTGATTACTCAAGATGACTGTTCATTAAAAAAACGTCGCAGTTTCACCCGAAAGGCGAAACATCAATTGCGATAGCAAATTAGTAGAGAGCTATACGGAGTAAGGATAGTAGTTTTATGAGCTGTTTAAATTTGGACATGCAGCAGCATCAGCAACGCGCAGAACTGTTGTCGACGCCGTCAGCGTTTTGCCCGCGTTCGCACCGAACGTGTGCGGCGTTGGTGACTGTTGCAGGTGCCTCTGGGGACGGCTCGAAGGTTTTCGACGAGATCAGAACGGGACACTCGTCAAGCAGCGTCGGAAGTCTTTATCAACTTCTCGCCTCGCAACGTTTTTGTATAAATATGCATTTGGTTTCGCAGCTAAACGTCGCCTCCCCTCCCTCCCTCTCGTCCCCCCACGGCCTTTCACGAGACGGAAGAAGTATCGTTTGCTCTCCGCCGTGTGTTTGCTCCCCGTGAAAGCGCACATCCCTCGCGCGCTTTCACTTGCACATGCAGCATATGACACGCGGCGACGATTTCATCGCCATTCGGCTCCATACGGAACCTCAGGGCGATGGCGACGCCGATGGCAGAAATCCGCTTGGAGTGTCCATATAATTGCTATCGCAATAAAACTTGCTGGCTCTTGCTCTTTAATTTCGGAATTTAGTTCTTTAAGGGGGGACATGGCAATGAAAACTTTTTTTTGTTATGTAATGGAATAAATTGGTGAAATTTGGCAGGCAGATGTGATTTGTTACTCTGATATCATAGCTGAAATCAGTTTTGTGCTATCTATTATAGTTTTTGACTTGCAGCAGTTGACAGCCTCTAATGGTCATCCCCAAATTAATTAATTAATTACACATAAGTTCGCCAAGATTTTCACAAAGCATGTTCACAAAGGCCCATTCTGTGCAATAAAGCTATTGGTTTATTTTTTAAATGCCGAAATGAGCACCAAATTGTTTTTTTAAACTTTACTTTTGAACTCTTACTAACGACCTCTGCAAAAAAAAAGCATTATCAAATTTTTGATATGAGGTGCAGATAAAAATTGACAGCTTTGTTGCACTCATGAATGTTTCAGGATCTAAGTGCAAAAGACAGAATGATTTTGTCTTCATTCGTTGTGAATTGGCACTGGATGACTGAAAGCAACTGCACAAAAAATGAATGCTAGGAAAACAAAGCTCAAAGCCCAATTTTTTTGCAATTCTTGATGACCGCACTCTAGGAAAGTCCTGTATTTTGTTATATTTCACTACGAGGTAACTGAAGGTCGGAGTAAAAAAATTAATTGGATAATAGAAAAGTTTGACCACTTCAATTGCCATGTCCCCCCTTAATGCTCTCGCTTTTTTAGCCCTTTTATTGGTAGCGCATTTTTCTCTATAGTACAAATGTGTCATTTCACGTCTTTCAGATGCGATTCTTTCCATTATTTCAACTACAGTAATCCCTTGTTATAACAAAGTCAGCAGGACGGCGAAAAAATTCGTTATAAGCGGTAAGTCGATATAAGCGACCACTGTAGAAAAGCTAAAGCAGTCAAGCTTTACTTGCACCACAACTGCGAGGAAGTCAAAATACAATGTATTGAGTGAAGCAAAACTTTATTCAAGTGCAAAAAAGGCAGTGAGCTTTGGCTGTTTCAAGTTCTTACCGGGTCCGAGCAACCCTGCTCTTATTTGACCAAGCATTGCACGAGGCCGTGGTCGCCACCCATGCATTCAACCTTATTTTGCAGCAGGCGTAGGTACTCCTGCGTCTGCACCATAGTTGGCACTTCACCTGGCTCTTCGTCCGCCGGCTCTTCGTCCTCGTCGGGGCCACCAACAGCATCAATCCGTCGCTGGGGTGACCACGGGAGCCGCAGCGTCAGCCAATGCGGATGTCTTGAAGTCGCCTCCTACCTCTTGGCCAGCAATTTTATGAACAGCCTCCTACAGATCGCTGCAAGTCCAGTCATCGTCAGGGTCGCTGACGACGGCGTGGGAAAAGCCGGCGTGCGCCATTTATCGCTGTAGACTACAAAAGCACTCGTGAGGCACACCTAACGAAGCACTCCGAATAACACACAATCACATGGCCTGCAGCACAGATCCGAATGCACGCACCGTTGGCGCCAATGTGACTGAACATGGCGGGCAACGTAGAAAGCAGAAGATTCAAAATGTCGTCAGGGCATCTAGCTTTCCTCGTCAGTGCCTTTCCTCGTCAGTGCGTGCCCGCACTGACCGCGCACTGACGAGACTGGTTAGACTGGCTTAGTAGGTGCATGTGAGGTGATGGCGACGGTTGCAATGGTGGGCTTGGCATTGGTTTCATGTGTAGCGGAAGAAAGGCGATGTGAGTCGTGGAGACGAAGAAGCAGCAACCACGGAAGGGCACCCGTTGATGGAAGTTTGTGCTCAGGAGGGCAGGTCGTAAGAGGGCAGCTTTGGAGGAGCAGCGACGTCGAAACTGGTAGCGAGGAGGCGAGGAGTTGACACGAAGGCGAGTGAGAGGAGTGACTGGCGACCAAACGGCTTGCAGACTGAGAGAGCGAATGAAGAGGGGAAGGCAGTGGCCGCTTTTATAGGGTTGGGGGGGGGGGGGGAGTTGCGGAGATCATGCAAGGCTACGAGAGTATCGCGCTGCAAAGCGGAGGAAATGCTATGACTCGAGTCTGAGGTTGGGTTTGTTGTGCTCAAAAAACTATTAGCTGCTCATTGTGGGTACGCAGTGCGATCGTGAAAACTGAACGATTTTGCAGTAGGGGCTTTGCATGATGATCACTGGGCAATTTTTTCCCGAGGTGTATAGCCGTGAAGTTTGCAAAACGAGAGTTTTTCGGCGCACCATTGTCGACGACACTGTGCTAATTCTACGGTACGAGTGTCAGTGTTCGCACACCGTCACATCCGCGCCATTCACAAATATTTCGGAACAAAATTCAGTAACCCTTCCACTCATTTAGACCGTTCTCTAAAGTCGTAAAGTCGGAGGATGCAAATCGAGCATGACCGGCTTGAGAAATTCGCAGGGAAACACCAGCTTGCGTTGACCCGCCATGTTGACAGCCTGACTCGCCGCTAGCAACACTCGGATTTTTCGTGTTTTCGGCAAGTTATCGGTTGATTTGCACCGTCGAAAGTGCAACGAAACTAGGGGTGCTGATTATTCCAATGCAGGCCTATTATGGCGAGAGGCGAGGAATTTGTAGACCGGCTTCCCCAAAGTCTTCTTCCCGATTTGTTAACGTAGATCCTCGCGTCGAACATGGCACTTACAATCGGAGAGGCACTTCTTTCGTACTTTTCGGCACGTTTCAGTGCCAGAAGTGCTCTTTAGAGCGAGTGTGTGGTCATCGAGCGCACCCCATGGAATACATCGCAAAGCGTAAGGAAAACTTTATTTTCGTGTGGATTCTATCACGGGGGATGCCAGCGATGCGATTACAACTGAGATTAACTGTTCAGGCACGCTGCACCATGGAATTTGACAGCTTCTGTTCTCTCCGCAGTAAACAGCTGGGAGCACTCGGCACTCGCTTGGTACCCGTTACTAGGCGGTCATCGGTCATGGGTTTGGTACCTTTGTGGCCTGTTTTGCACCTGCATGAGACTTAATTCATAGGTGGTATTAATTTGACACTGCATGCACATAAGGGTCGCTCGCCACTTCGCTCTAAGCGGGTCAAGCTCTTCGTGCGTTTCGAGTAATGCGGCTTAAAATGCATGCGTTTGGGTTGGGACCGGAAGAAATTTCGAATAAAGCGATATTTCAAGTAAAGTGATTTCGTTATAACGAGGGATTACTGTGTTTCTCTTGTATTCTGTGTTCTATTGTATTCTGTTTTCAGCAGGGACACATGCACAACATCAGTGGGGACAGGCGAGTCCAGCAGGGAGATCTCATAGTTCTCCCTGCTGAGAGAGGCATCGCCAAGCTGACACAATATCGTGTAGGGCCCTGTGTAGCATGGCATCAGCATTTCAGACAAGCTGATCGGCGACATGGTGTCCATAGGAGGGCAATGGAGCCAGGAACAAATTGAACATCCCGATGTCGGCTGTCGTACCGTGGCTTGAGATTCAGTGAGTCAGGAGCTGGCAGTCTGGCGTGCCGTGTGAGCCCGGGCAAAGACGTCTTGAGCATATTAAGTGGGAGTGTGTGTCGAGGAAGGAAGCAATATGTCAAAGGGCAGAGTAGGGTGGCGGCCGAATAGAAGGTAAAATGGTGAAATGCTAGCAGTCTCGTCACGGGACGAATTAAGATGAAGGTCGCGAAGGGTAACGTGCTGTCCCAATCACTGTCAGCATGCGATTGAGCCGCTCCGTGAGTCCATTTGTCTGCAGGTGGTAGGAGGTGGAAAGCTTAGAACAAGGGCAAAGGAGGTCTTCAACTCGGGACAAGAAGGTGCGGCCGCGATCAGTGAGGAACTGCCGGGGTGCCCCGTTATGGAGGATGACGTCATGTAAAAGAGAAATCCGCCACCTCAGTTGCACAGCTTGTGCGCATAGCTCGCGTGATCGCATACTGGGTCGCGTAGTCAATCGCAACAACGACCCACATATTGCCAGATGTCGACATCGGAAAAGGGCCGAGAATATCGAGACCGATGTGAAAGAATGGTTCTGAGGGCACATCGATGGGGGAAAGACGTCCAGCGGGAAGCACAGCAGGTTCTTTGCGGTGCTGACAGAGAGCACAGGCTGCAACGTAGCTGCACAGAGAGTGGTGCAGGCCTGGCCAGTAGAAGCGGTGCCGTACACAGTGACAATGCAACCGCCCTACAAACCCTTCCCTGCTCTTCAGCAGTGCAATCTCCACTCGGCTCCTTGTGTGAGCGCCTGGAATGCATCATCTGTGCAGCAGAACATCGACGCACGTCATCTCGTCGCTCACGCAGCCGTAGTTCCAGCAAATCAAGATGCACGGGCACCCGCAGTGAAACATCAACTACAACGTCTGGCGTTTGCTACTACCACCGCCATTTTGGAAACGACGCTCATCACTGTCGGCGTCCCTGCGCTTGACAGGGAAACAGGCCAGCCGACCTTTAACGGCGACGAGTGGTCTGGCCAAACACACAAGTCGCCTTTTCTACGGGACAGACAGAGTTACGGGACAATGGTTCTTAGTCGACACAGGAGCTGACGTCAGCATTCTCCCCACCCACCACTCCGATTCAAAAGCGACACCTGTGTCGTTTTTGCAATCCGTCAACGGCACCAGGATTCCAGTTTTCTTGTCACGCTCCGTCATGCTAAACCATGGCCTTCGACGATCGTTCCGCTGGATTTTCCTGGTTGCAGACGTCCGTCGTGCAGTCATTGGAGCAGACTTCTTGCACAACTACGGACTCCTTGTCGACGTTCAACGTCGCTGTCTCATCGACTCCGTGACGGAGCTATCCGTCTCCGGCGTCCCATCATCAGGCACATCGCTGATCGCGCCTATTTCTGCCATGTTGGACAAACCCTTCGCCGCGCTCCTGCGCGAGTTTCCCACCTTGATGCGCCTGCCGGACTGGACGCAACTGGTGATACATGACGTGTGCGATCACATTGTCACCTCCGGCCCATCAGTCTTTTTCCGACCACGGCGTTTTTCCCCGGAGAAACTCAAGATCGCGTGGAGTTCGAACACATGCTGCAACTTGGCATCATCCGCCCTTCCTCCAGTAATTGGGCATCACCACTTCATATGGTGCCTAAGAAGACGGGAAACTGGCGCCCATGCAGTGATTACCGGGCACTAAACAATGTTACAGTTCCTGATCGCTACCCTCTCCTGAACATTCAGGACTTCACGGTAGCGTTGCACGGTGCGACGATCTTTTCTAAGATCGATCTCGTTCGCGCCTATCATAAACTACTGGTCGCTGGAGAAGACATTCCCAAGATCGCCATTACCACACCCTTCGGTCTTCTTGAATTTCTCCGCAAGCCGAAAGGCATGCGGAATGCGGGCCAGTCCTTTCCGTGTTTCATCGATTCCATCACCCGAGGCCTGCCTTTTGTTTTTGCATACATTGACGACCTTCTCGTCGCACGCTCTTCCGCAGAAGAACATCTTCGCCACTTGCGGTTGTTGTTCTCACGCCTTGCCAGTAAAGGAATTGTCATCAACGCCGCCAAGAGCGAATTAGGTCAACCGGAACTCGAGTTCCTCGGTCATATCGTCTACGCTAACGGCATTTGACCACTGCCGTCCAAGATTCGCGTCATCGAAGACCTTCCCCGACCGACCACCAGCTTTGCCAATTTCTCGGATTCGTCAATTTCTACGACCGATTCATCCCCGATTGCGCACAACTTATGGCTCTGCTAGACGCTCTGCTGGTGAACAAACATGAACAAGTGCTTCAGTGGAATGAAGAGGCCACCGATGCTTTCACAAGAGTCAAATCTGCCCTCGCTGATGCCATGCAGCCAGACGCGCCCACTACCATGACCAACGCTTCAAACACCGCCGTTGGTGCCCTTCTGCAGCAATTCATCGACAATGCGTGGCATCCACTTGCCTTTTTCTCCAAGAAACTGAAGCCTGCGCAGTCCTGCTACAGCGTGTTCGGCCGTGAATTACTCGCCATTTACCTGGCTATCAGACCTTTTCGACATTTCCTAGAAGGCCGTGCATTTACTGTCTTGACAGACCAAGCCCTTGTGCACGCAATGAACAGTTCAGTATCCTATTATTCGCCCCGCGAGAGTCGACACCTTTCCTACATTTCCGAGTTTACAACAACGTTCCGACACATCAAGGGTACAACGTTCCAGCTGACATTCTCAGTCATGTCAATGCTGTTTCCACGTTTACGTCGGAGCCTTTCATCATCAATGTTGACTCACTCGCCAGTCAACAGCAGCTTCGTGCACTCCGGAATTTGTCAACGTCCCTGAAATTGGAGGACGTCGTTGGGACTCCAGATGGTACGTCCGTCGTCTGCGATACTTTTACCGACACACCTAGACCATACATTCCGGCATCCCTTCGCAGACGTCTATTCGAAACCGTGCACAACCTGTCGCATCCTGGCATACGCACGACACGGAAGCTCCTTTCCAGTCATTTCGTTTGACCTTGGCTAAACGCGCAAGTTCGCGATTGGGTTCGCTGCCGTTTGTCGTGTCAACGCTCTAAGATCCAGCGTCATCCCATTCCGCCTGCCAAGTCTTTTTTTCCACCGGATGCTTGTTTTGACACCGTACAACTGGACCTCGTCGGCCCTCTCGCACCTTCAAAAGGTTACTGCTACCTGCTGACATGCATCGACCGCTGTACACGGTGGCCAGAAGCTACACCTATATCTGACATCTCAACGCCCACTGTTGCAGCAGCTTTCGTGTCTACATGGATTGCAAGGTTCGGCTGTCCATCCACAATAATCGCCGATCGTGGTCGGCAGTTTGACTCGCCACTCTTCAACCACCTACTCAAACTACTCGGAATAACACGTTTTCGCATGACTGCTTACCACCTGCAATCCAATGGACTTGTTGAACATTTTCACAGGCATCTCAAGGCATCCCTTATGGCGCATGAATCGCTGGAGAAGTGGGTTCTATATTTGCCTCTCGTCCTACTTGGCATCAGAGCCGCACTCAAGAGCGACCTAGGTTGCTCCTGTGCTGAGCTAGTCTACGGCACTCACCTACGCCTTCCATGCGATTTCTTTGTCGCCACCAGCAAAACACCTATGCCATCACCTGCTGACTATGCTGCTGAACTGCAAGATTTCTTCAGTCAGATACGCCCCGTGCCTACACGTTCACAAGAAGCAAGGTCTCCAAACGTTTCTCCCACACTCACCTCTGCTACCCACGTTTTCGTTCGTAACTGTGCCATGCAGCCACAGTACTCCGGGCCATATTGTGTGCTCGAGCGTCGTCCGACGACTTTTGTCGTGAATGTCAATGGCCGATCAGACACAATTGCCCTGGAACATCTCAAACCCGCTTACATTAAAGCACCCGCGCCATCGGCCCCACCAATGTGCGACGCAGCCCTGCTGCATCCTTCAACGCCGCCTCCGTACGTGACACCCAATACCAACGCTAAGACACGCCGCGTCACGTGAACTTTCCTCCTCTCTAGGGTGGGAGCCCTCTGTAGCAGCAGCAGCATCGGCGTCGCAGGAAATTACGTAGACGCTCGCGTCTACGCGAGGCACGAGTGGCTGGCATGCACCGGCACGGGCTAGCGTTCCGAAAGAGATTAAAAATACTACGCTAAGAGATCGAGTGTTGGTTTTTGCTCTCCCGCGAGAGCCCGAGACTTTACCGGTCTACGTGGTTGCTCATCGCCACATGCTCAAACACAGATGTCTGGAGATGGCGCGGGACAATGAGTAAAAATTCTGGGCCTTCAGGGTGTAAGCTGCGACGGTAGAGAACGTCATCACGGGAGTACGAACATGTGCAGCGTGGGCTCCGAATGTCCAGAAGGGTACGATCGATGAGAACACGTAAGCAGTCATCACGCCATTGTTCAATGCGAATGTTACGCTGATCAGAGATAGCTAGGACGCAAGCGTCGCTGTCACGCGCTTCATTTTCAGGGCGGTCGACAGGATGACGAGAGAGGCAGTCGGCGTCCTTGTGCAAGCGGACTGACTTGTATAAAACAGCAATTGAATATTCCTGGAGCCGTAGTGCCCATCTTTCCAATCGTCCAGTGGGGACTTTAAGTGACGAAAGCCAGCACAAGGTGTTGTGATTGGTAACCACGAAAAATGTGTGGGCCGTACAAGCAGGGCCGGAATTTGGCTACTGCCCCAACTAACACCCAGGCACTCCCTTTCAGTAATTCAAAAATTCTTCTCAACAGGTGACAGGAGGCGGCTTGTGTATCCAATCACATGCTCAGCATTATGCTGCCATTAAACGAGTACAACCCCAATTGCACACCACTTTTTTTCCGTGCTCACGTTGGTTTCGACGGGAATTCAGGGCGCAGGCTCCTTTCCCAAGCGCATCCGTGTGAAGTTCAGTGGGAGCAGATGGATCATAATCAGCCAATAATGGGGGAGCCATTAGCAAGCAACGTCCTTCTTAAGTAAGTCGGTAAGTGGGCAAGTAGTGTCGGCAAAATTCTTTATGAAGCAACGGAAGTACGAGCATAGTCCGACAAAGCTTCTTACGTCTGTGGTGGAAGATGGAACAGGAAAGTTCTGGACAGCATGAATCTTGTCGGGGTCAGGCTTGATCGGGGTCAGGCCAAGAACAGTAATTTGACAATGTCCAAAGTGGCACTTGGACGAGTTCAATTGCAGGCCGGCACATCAAAAGACAGCAAGAATGGCTGACAGACATGCTAGATGACAGCGAAAGTTGGTGAAAAGACTATCACATCGTCTAGATAACACAGACATGTAGACCATTTATAGCCGCGAAGTAAGGAGTCCATCATTCTTTCGAGAGTTGCCGGGGCATTACAAAGACCGAACAGCATAACCTTCAATTGGTAGAGGCCGTCAGGTGTTACGAATGCAGTTTTCTCGCAGTCCATGTCATCTACTGAGATTTGAGATCCTGAGATCTTGATCAAAGGTCTATGGATGAAAAGTACTTGGCTCCATGGAAGCAGTCCAAAACGTCATCAATACGCGGCAAGGGATAAACATCCTTGCGCGGGGTTTTGTTGGTGTCGGTAATCGACACAAAAGTGCCAACTGCTGTCCTTCTTGACAAGGACAACAGGGGACGCCCACGGACTGCAAGATCGCTCGATAATGCCTTTAGTCAACATCTTATAAACTTCTCATTGTATCACTTATCGTTCAGCATGTGAAACACGGTACGGCCGGCGGCGTATCAGATTGGCGTGTCTGTTGCAAATACGATAGGTGACCAACGCTGTCTGGGCTAAAGGGCGGCCGTGAAGGTAAAAAATGTCGCTGTAGGTGTCCGAGAGACGGCAGAGGTCAGCAGCTTGTGCAACTTGTGAAGCAGCTTGTGAAGAAGGTCAGGTGCAATCATTTTGCTAAGCTCATCTGTGTCTGGAGTGAGTGAATCGGAGGTTCCTGTAGAGGGCGACGGAATTGCTGCGTCAAGAGCCAATATCTTGTGATCGTCGATAGGCAAAATGTCACCCAAAGACATGCCCTTAGAAACAATTTGATGCGAGCACTTAAAATTAAGCAGAGGGAGCGAAGTCTGATTGCCTGTAATAGTGAGCACAGTATGGGGAACAGCCAAATTCTTTTCAGTCGGCATGTCAGCGGTGGGACATAGCACATAGATGCCGTCAGGAACAGATGGGAACGACATTAGAGTGACGTGCGTAGTGGCTTGAGGGGACAGTCTCTTCGGGAGGGCATAACTGTGGTTGTGTGACTGGTGGACTATAGCAGCCATGGTGCTGTTTAAGCTGAATGGCACTAGATGCGCAGTCAAAGAGGGCTGAATGGGACAACAAAAAGTCTAAGCTGAGTATAACATCGTAGGGTATTGTTCCAAAACGGTAAACAACACAGTGGTTAGGCGCCCCTCGATGCCAGCAGTGCAAATACCAAGCATGGTACGAATTTCTCCGTCGGCGATGTGGAGTGTGGGTGATGCAGCGGGTGTGAGAACTTTTTTCAAGCATCGGCGCAACTGGGCACTCATCACGGATATGTGCGCGCCAGTGTCAATGGGTGCTGGGACGCTGACTCCATCGACTACAACATCCATCAAGTTCTGTTTGGTCCGCAAAGTAATCAGATGGTTCTGCGGTCAAGTCGTCAATGCAGCGTCACCTCCGGGAGCTGCGTCGC
Organism: Dermacentor silvarum; assembly: GCF_013339745.2. Taxonomy (NCBI): domain Eukaryota; kingdom Metazoa; phylum Arthropoda; class Arachnida; order Ixodida; family Ixodidae; genus Dermacentor; species Dermacentor silvarum. The sequence goes on along the minus strand of NC_051156.1, from coordinate 19,622,380 downwards.
TTAGTTTTCCGGAGATGGGCATCGGGGCTGCATTGGGGACGGTGGACGACGAGCCTGCGGCGATAGGGACAATGATCCATGAGCTGGTGGCGAATGGGACTGGTGTCATCGGAATGACGACGAGGGACTGTTTGAAGTGGCATGAGCATCATTGTTTGGCTGTTGCTGTTCAAATGGAGGCTGTTAACGACACTGGTTCTGGTCGGGGTGATCATAACTGGCGAATGGCAGTCGTTGAGAGGAGGAGACAGTGCGTTTATTACAGTGGTGAGCAACGTGACCTGGTAGGCAAAACGGATTGGCTGATCATGTGTGATTCGCCACTCGGCCGGATTTCGGTAGTGTGCCAGATACCGCTGGCCAGTGGATAGACAAGGAACATTGGACAGCTGCGAAGGAGCAACGGCACATACAGAATGAACTCCAAGATTGGCGAGTTCTGTACATATGGCACTGTAGGCAAGTTGTTCAGCTCACTGGGTCGAGAAAAAAGGGCTGCAGGAGCCATGGCTTCAAGTTCTCGCCTCATTATCCACGTCATGTCATCTGATGATGATGGTCGCTGAATTCCTAGCCTGTCGTCGCAAGATGTCGCAGCTGTGTTCGGCAGATGTGCGAACGGCGTTGCAATGCGGCGGCTCTTGGCCTGCTCAAAGCGTTGACACTCTTCTGTGATGTCCTGTACAATGGAATCTCGATGATACGATCACGGCTAATACGAATTTCTGGATGATACGAATTTTAATGTGGTCCGGGCCGAGCCCCATTACTTTGCAACGTGCTAGAGAACGGTTGTTACAAATCGATTTTCGACCCGCGTCAGTAGATACGAATAAACGCCGCCCCACCGACGGCCGTGAAAGAGAACAGCGCGCAGTCACGCGCTTTCTCCCTTTCCCTTTTTGTGCAGAGGCGCGAACGCGGTGCCGGACAGCGCGGAGGTCGCAACTGGGCGCGAAGAGTTTGAAGCGGTGGCGCTTTTGTTGCTTTTGTGCTTTTCCTTTAGTGCTTTTCCCCACGCAGGCGTGGGGAATCGCGGCCGCCGCAGGGAGTGAAGATTCGTGCGGTTATCGCTTCAACGGAACTGAGCGGCGTAAGCATGGCGGATACAAAGGTCAGAGCCGTGTGGAGATCGCTTTCAAGATACGGTGCCCCCGACAACACCGACAGCCGGCACAGGCGCAAAGTACAAGACTGCATTTGTTGGCAGAGTAGAAGCCGCCCCCTCCCTCCTTCCCTCCCGCGCTGCCTTCCCGCTTTGCTCCTTTCGCCTGGGAGTTTGCGTCGCCAGTTACCCTTGCGCCCGGTTGCAAGCAACGCCTTGTTGCAAGATACGCACTTGGCGCCGCAGCACAGCGTCGCCGCTCCCCTGCCTCCCTCCCATACCACCACAGCGTTTTGTGCAGCGGAAGTCGCGTTTACTCTCCGTGAAGGCGCGCGTCCCCCACTCGCTTTCACTCGCACATACGGTGCGTGCGGCGACAATTTTATCGCCCTTGGACTCATGCTCCTCCTCGGCATCGCCCTCGTTGATCTCCTCTCCCATCAGTGGGCGCACTTCGTTGAGAAGCGTGCTCGCTATCGCCTTTGTCAGCGAGATTTTCCCGCGGGAGCCGCATTATAACCGGTATTTCGTCTCACGCGGCTGCGCTGTAAGCGGGATGCGTATACATGGGAGGGTAAACGGGAGTCGGAAAAGGCCGCGTTGTAGCTAGTTCTGCACTATAAATGGTTACGTTATAAGTAGTCTATACTGTAAATGCTTTTTACATGCATGTGCCTGAGTCAGTTCCCCTCTGACTCTTTAATTTAGCTTGTTTTAATTGTGTTCTGATGATACGAATTTCGGCTAATACGAATATTTTTCGTGACCCCGTGAGATTCATATCATCGAAATTCCACTGTATATACCATTTCACAATTTTAGCACATGAGCAGGTTGAAAGCATCATCAGCGATCCCCTTCAGTGCATGTCCAACCTTGTCTGACTCAGCCATATCGCGGTCGGCCTTACGGCATAGAGCCAGCATGTCCAGCATGTAAGAGACGTATGATTCTGTGGACGTTCGGACGCAGGTCGCTAGTTCTTTCTTAGCGGCACTCTTGCGCCCGGCGGGATGGCCGAACAAGTCCCTCAGCTTCTGCTTGCATGTGTCCCTGTCGTTAAGCTCTTCCTCATGGTTATCATACCACACCTTCACCGTGCCTTATAGGTAGAACACCAAGTTAGCCAGCATAATCGTGGGATCCCATTTGTTGTGGGCACTTACATGCTCATATGTGGTGATACAGTCTTCTACGTCAAAGTGGTCAGTGCCGCAGAAGGTTTCTGGATCCCACAGCTGAGCCAGGACAACTGTCAGCGTTGTAGGCGTTGATGTGGGCCGTGCCATTTCGGGTGCTGTTTCGTCCGTCATGTTCAGTCTGAGACGACGACCACTGCAGAACTCCGTTGTCTCTCGTGCATATCCCGCACCTCTCACCAATTTCTTACGATGCATAAGTCACATATAAAGATGTTGTAATGAAGAAGAGTAACCTGTGCCTCAGCAGCATCACCACTGGCATGAGCTCGTGGTTGCTGTCCTTGGCCAAACGCTTGTGACTGCTACCTGTTCGACTGCATCCGTTGCTAATAAACCTCTTAGCAAGTGGTGGAGGCTGCTGGGTTTCGACCACCCTGGAACTTCGGAGTCGCACTCTACCCCCCATCATGCCCGAGGACGCAAGCGGCACTCCTCCGACGGCTCCGCCGACCCTGCTTTGTGCCGGCGCCTTGCATCTGCGAGATCCCCCTATCTTCTCCGGCACAGATGAAAAAGACGTTGAAGATTGGATCTCCTCATACGAGCGAGTGAGTGCCCATAACCATTGGGACGATGCTACCAAGTTGAGAACCGTAGCATTCTATCTCTCGGACGTTGTGAAACTATGGTTTCTAAACCATGAAGGCGACCTCACTACGTGCTTGGTCTTCAAGACCATGTTTACCCAAGTTTTTGGTCGGCCAAAACTTGGGTAAACATGGTCTCAAGATTCAGGAATCTGAATCTTCAGACCATGTTTGTCGAGAGCGTTTGTTTCTGAAGATTCAGGAATTCGTTCGCGCAGAGGTCGCTCGCCAGCTATCTTTGATGTCTTGAGTCCCGGAACCGTCACCCGCTTTGGCGCCTACGATCCGCGACTTCATCCAGGAGCAAGTTTCGCAAGCCATTCCTCCAGCACGTGATCCGACGCCAGTCACTGCACCTCACACGTACGCAGGAGCAGTTGCCCGACCTTGCCCACAAACGCTCTCGCCGCCCGCTATGCATTGACCACCGACCTTTTCGCCGCCTCCTATGCTGTTACCAGATTGACAGCATTTTCCGACTTCTCAGCCACGAGTCGGAGCTTACCTCCCACAATGGTGCACCTTCAATGACCGTCCAATATGTTTTGCTTGTGGTGGTGCTGGTCATGTGGCGCGCCATTGCCGTCGTCGCAGGCTTCCTTTCCCGAACATCTGGCGAGCGCCACCTTTCCCCGCTCAATTTTCGTCTTCACCTTCCTACCTCTTCCTTTTGCCCTGATCGCTCACCCACGCCTACCCGCCGCTCACCGTCTCCACGTCGTCGCTCACTTTCTCCGATGCGTCGCCGTGCCGGACCCACGGAGCAGGAAAACTGATGGCCGCAGTTCCCGAGGCACGAACTGCGTCTACGTCGAAAGGCTCAAGTCTTTGTCCCTCTCCAGCCAACGTAATTGAAGTGTATGTCGAAGGAGTTGCCGTCCTAGCACTTGTTGATACAGGAGCCGCAGTATCTGCAATTTCCGCCAAACTCTGTTGCATACTAAAAAAAGTTCTGACGTCTTTACCCGACCTCTCCCTTCGAACTGCGACCGCTCAAAACATTACGCCTCTCGCTGCCTGTACTGCTCAAGTCTTCATTCAAGGAGTTCTGTATACTGCCGAATTCGTCGTGCTGCCCTCATGTTCCCATGACAATATATTAGGCTGGGACTTCCTTGCAAACAACAACGCCGTTATTGACTGTTGCCACGCCGAACTTGAACTTTCTGCGCTTCACGATTTTGAGACAATCGACAACCACCCTTCTAGTGATAAACTGTTTGTGTTCGAAGACAATGCCGTTCCTCTGGCTCTTCCCTGCTTTTCCGTGTGTCGTGCGCTGCTATTTCTGATGGCACTGTTCTCTTTACACCCTCTGAAGTGTTCCTTCGCCGCAAATGTTCTCCGGTGCCCTTTGCTCTCCTTACTCTTCGCAGTGGCGCCACGAAGATGCTTGTCGAGAATCCCACGGCGTGCCCTTTACCTTTATTTCATGGCGAATGCCTAGGCCTTGTTCAGCCGGTCGACACCTTTTGCATCTTTGACGCTCCTGCGGCTTCTACTCCTACGGACCTTAGCACACTTTCTTGTGACCCTGCGGTTGATCATTCCCTCCTCGATGCTTTCAACCACTCCATCGACAATGCAAGGTCATCTTCACAAAGAAGCCAGCTGCTGACTCTCCTGCAGAAGTTCCACGCCTCTTTTGACAGCCCTGCTTCCGGTTTGGGTTGCACATCAACCGTTTTTCACCAGATAGATACCGGCAGTCATACACCTCTGCGGCAACACCATTATCGAGTATCCGCTTCGGAGCGCCGTCTAATTGATGACCAGGTTGATGACATGCTCAAGCGCGGCGTTGTACAGCCTTCAAACAGTCCCTGGGTGTCACCGGTCGTTCTTGTTAACAAAAAGGATGGCTCTATTGGGTTCTGCGTCGACTACCGACGTCTGAACAAGGTAACACGCAAGGACGTTTACCCGTTACCGCGCATCGACGACGCCCTCGACTGTTTGCAGGGAGCAGAGTTCTTTTCTTCGCTAGATTTACGTTCCGGATACTGGCAAGTCCCTATGGCACCATCTGATCGACATAAAACAGCATTTGTGACACCTGACGGGTTATATGAATTTACCGTGATGCCTTTCGGCCTGAGTAACGCTCCAGCCACTTTTGAGAGGATGAGGCATAATATATTACGTGGCCTCAAATGGAACACCTGTCTCTGCTACCTGGACGACGTCGTTGTCTTTTCCGCTGATTTCCATACACATCTCAGCCGTCTCGAGCACGTTCTGAAATGTCTCACTGACGTGGAACTTCCACTCAACTTAAAAAAATGTCGTTTTGGTGCCCAAAAGCTCACCATTCTTGGCCATGTTGTCTCGCGAGCCGGCATTCTTTCGGACCCGGCCCAGCTCCGCACCTTTGCTGACTTTCCAAAACCGAAGAAGCTAAAGGAGCTTCAAAGTTTCATTGGTGTATTCTCGTATTTCCGACGTTTCATTCAAAATTTCGCTTCCATAAGTTCACCCCTGACAGACCTTCCAAGCGGCAACAAAGAACTTTCAGCTTGATCGCACGCGTGCGATGACGCCTTCACGAAATTACGCCACCTGCTAACCTCGCCACCTATCCTCCTCCACCACTTGACCCTGCCGCCCCCACCGAGGTCCACACTGATGCCAGCGGCGTCGGACTTGGTGCCGTACTCGTGCAACGGAAGGCGGGGTTCGATGAATATGTCGTCGCCTACACGAGCCGAACTCTGACAAAAGCCGAGGCTAATTACTCGGTTACAGAGAAAGAGTGTTTAGCCATTATTTGGGCCCTTGGGAAATTCCGCCCTTATTTGTAAGATCACACTTTCGACGTCATCACTGACCACCACTCCCTTTGTTGGCTGTCCACCCTCAAGGACCCATCTGGCCGACTTGGTCCTGGGCCCTTATGCTACAGGAGTACGACATCCGCGTTCTTTACCGTTCTGGCCGCAAACACACGGACGCTGACGCTCTTTCTCGCTCACCGGTCACAGCTGACGACGCTTGCCTATCCGTCCTTGAGCCCGCACTTACATCACCTGCACTGCACAACATGCCGTCGGAGCAGCGCAAGGATCCCTGGATCAGTGCTCTCATCCGCATCCTTTCTGATCCATCCACCTCTTCGCCATCTCGCGCTCTTCGCCGCCAGGCTACCCACTTCTGCATTCGCGATGGCCTTCTTTATCGTCATAACTACCTTTCTGATGGACGCAAGTGGCTTCTTGTGATACCCCGACATCTCCGTGACTTTATCTGCGATGCTTTCCACACCGACCCACAGTGCGCGCGCGCATGCCGGCCTCTTCAAGACCTACGCTCGACTACGCCTCCGATTTTATTGGCGTGGCATGTATAACTACGTGCGAAAGTTCATTCGCTCCTGTACTCAGTGCCAACGCCGAAAATTACTTCCCGGACAAGTCTACCCGTCACAACCCCTTCCCTGCCCTAGTCGTCCCTTTGATCGTGTTGGTATTGACATATACGAACCGCTACCATCCACTCCAGCAGGGAACCGCTGGATTATTTTTGCCGTGGATCACTTGACCCGTTATGCTGAAACCGCCACTCTGCCGACTGCCACCGCCCGCGACGTTGCATAGTTTCTGTTACACCATTTCATTCTGCGCCACAGTGCCCCTCACGAACTTCTGAGCGATAGAGGCCGAGCCCTTCTTGTTGATGGTTTGAAGGCACTACTCGATGAATGCCGAATCATTTACCGCACAAGTACAGCGTACCATCTGCAAACTAACGGCACGACAGAACGCTTCAACCGTACTCTTTGTGATATGCTATCAATGTACGTCGCCTCTGATCATTCAACTTGGGACCAAGTTCTCCCTTTCGTGACGTATGCGTACAATACTGCGGCCCAAGCAACTACTGTATTTTCCCCGTACTTTCTCCTATACGGACGAGAACCATCTAATACATTCGATACAATTCTTTCATATAAACCTGATGCGTTCCCAAAGTACTCCGCTGTCTGAAGCTGCTCGACATGCTGAGGAATGCCGCCAGCTTGCCCGCTCTTTTTCCACCAAGGACCAGTGGCAGCAGCAATCCCGTCAACCTGCCGACCGTTCTGCACCAACATTTTCCCCTGGCTTTCTGGTCTAGCTTCGGGTACCCGCTACCACACCCGGCCACGCCACAAAACTTGACCCGCAATACCTCGGACCCTACCGCGTTCTGGAGCAAACGGCCTCGATCAATTACCTCGTGGAGCCCCTCAAGCCACCGACAGACCTGCACAATCGCAGCCGCGAACTTGTCCACGTCTGTCGCATTAAGCCGTACTATGACCCAATAGTAGTGTCTTCGCCTTAAGCCGCCAGGATGGCGCCTTTTTCGGCGGAGGGCGATTGTAATGAAGAAGAGTAACCTGTGCCTCAGCAGCATCGCCACCGGCATGAGCTCGTGGTTGCTATCCTTGGCCGAACGCTTGTGACTGCTCCCCGTTCGCCTGCATCCGTTGCTAATAAACCTCTTAGAAATGTATTCACAATATATACAAAAGCACCATCGACACATAAACAAGCTGGCTGTCGAGACCGATTCCACCTCTACACATCAAGTCGTCGTCTTCTGACTGGCACCACTCTCGGTTGCGCCGTAACAATATGTACATGTTTATTGCAAAAATGACTATGCTGTCGTTAGTTAGGCTAGCTTTTGTGCAGGAAAGCTAGCTTTACAATTATGAAAATAGTGTAGTGTCTCATCCTTGTGTCCTCACCTTCTGCCGAGGAGCATGAAAGAAAGCTGTAAGCAGCAAATGCTAAGCAATTGTGCTGGTTTGGAAAGTAAACCTTTTTTGGCCTGCTCAAAGCGTTGACACTCTTTTATGATGTCCCGTATATACCGTTTCACAATTTTAGCACATGAGCAGGTTGAAAGCATCGTCAGCAATCCCCTTCAGTGCATGTCCAACCTTGGCTGACTCAGCCATATCGGGGTCGGCCTTACGGCACAGAGCCGGCATGTCCTGGATGTATGAAACGTATGATTCTGTGGACGTTTGGAAGGAGGTCGCTAGTTCTTTCTTAGTGGCACACTTCCGCCCGGCGGAAGAGTGCCACAGTGCATGCAGTGCAAAAATTATTGCTACATGCAGTGCAATAATATTTGGCTCACGTGTTCACACCAGCCTCATCTGCAGATCGACAACATTTTCTTATCATGTTCAAAAAGTGTTTAGGGCCCCTTTCGACTATTTAGGGCACTCTGAGGTTTGCTCGTATTTTTCTTTAGGACTTTCAAGGTCTAGGACCTTCATTTGCTGCAGAAATGCGAAGTGAAAAATGTCACGGTGGTAATATTACCTCAGTTAAACTTGCCACTGCTTGCAGAGTTCCATGATCTGCTTTCTTTTTTAATGAGTTGTAGCTAATTTGCTTCAATTTATATGTCAATAACTTTTGAAAAGTATGCTAGCTCATACAAGTGTGTGGTATTTTAGTAAAACATTTTAATGCTATCTATGAGCCAAGAAATGTTCATGTTCTAGCGATGTTAAGCCCCCTTTCTTAAAGGGCAACTCCGGCGATTTTTTGACCATGACGAGCTAATAAAATATTTAGGTTCCCGAGACCCTCCTGTGACGCACCTGATAGGAGAATTGTTCCGCAAATTCGAAAATAATTTTAAATAAGCAAAAAAGTGCAAAACGAAACCGAAATCTGAGCAAGCAGCCGAGCGAACCTCTGCGTGTGACATCACGAATGTATCCCCGGCGGGGAAGGCGCGCAACGCATGCCGGTCTCGCCCGCGGGGTGAACGAAACCGCTCAGCTTATTCGTGACCGCGCCGGACCTTCGGGGACCTTCGGGTGACATTGCATGTAAGCTGCACCACCTATTCGGATCTGTCAAACAGTGACAGTTATGATTCAGAAAAATTCAATAGCCACGAATCGCCGTCCTCCACCACTAGAGCCAGCACCCATGCGCAACATATCGCGCTGCAACATGAAGACCAAGGGTAGCCCTAACCACTGATATACGTGCTGCTTGCTATTTTAGGTGTTTTACCCCTCTCAGGAAACCGCTTCGCAAGCTCACTGTAAGATCTGGAGGACGACTTTCCGCATTTGTATCCCACAAGAACGCCGCTGACAGTCCAAAGCACCGACCGGTGCATTTGTTTACATCGGCAGGTACAGCGACCACTCGTACGTCGTTCGCTTGAGATAGCCACTCATCGGTGACATCAATTAATGTCAGAACATATCAAAACACGTAGATTTTGTGCATGTAAGCACCGTTACATCACTCTGGGTCGCGCTGATACGTGCGACCACACACCTTCGGAAACAACGAGCGGGAGACCATAGTAGGGAAGCGTTGTGCAGCCTGCTTATCATTCTTCATATTCTCTTCATGCACACAATTAGTGTTCTGTAAAGTAGACATAGATTGGGACATTGCTCGTATGATCGTTCATGATCGCCGATGTCATGAAGTATGACATCGTTGGCAGCTGAACGAGACGGTTGTTTACGCATGATGTATCGAAGGGGCCTCTGCTTGCTGCCCATTTGGGATACGAGGCAAACAGTGCACTTCGTAAGCTAAATAATGAGTCACCGTAACAATAGGTAATAATACACCCATGGATTTGCGTAGTCACATTTCATTTAGGGAAGCGCCGGCGAGTGCGACTGGCCGCATTCGAGAATGTCAACGTATACGGATGTTGATTGCACGTCGTGTTGTCGCTTCTAGCTTTTTCCGTGTGCACTGTACGAAATGAGCAATGGTTTATTTCAAATCCGTATGGTCAAAACTGAACTACAGAAGCAGCTTTCCTCATCCTAATAGCTTAATTAGCTTAATATCAGTGGGCCTGGTCCGCCAGCAGCAGACGCACGAACTCTGCCACTGTGATAGGCTTAACCTCGGCTGAACGCGATTGGCATCGGCTCAAACTGTGTTTGCGGATGGCGAGGGCTGAAGTTCGTGCAGCCAACAACGCAACACCGCTTGCCACCCCGCATCACTTGCCCGCCCACAGGGAATGCAACTTCTCGCGACAGCAACATCTCACGCCAAGCGCTAGCTCACGATCGTCGACTCCTGCACGCTCTCGTCGCTGTCGTCTGCATCATCCCGGCATGCTCTGCGTGGACCATTCCTGACGTCATACACAATGTGGCCTATAACTGAGGAGGGGGTAAGGTAGGGTGCTGGAGGCAATAAATTAAATTCATTTGTAAAAAAATCTGTGCAACTCTCAAGCCTGCTTTTTTTAGGACATGACGGAGGTATTCAGAGGAACAGACCCAGCGAATTTCATCGACATCCGTTGACATCGAAAAATCGCCGGAGCTGCCCTTTAAGCCAAAGATTATTTTGGTAACACAGTGCAGCGTGACTGGACAAGGACAGAGAAGCACTGTGTGCGTGTCAAAATTCTCTGTTCTCATCCAGTCATGCTGCACTGTGTTATCATGAATCCCAATCAATATGCATGCTTTAGATTTCCGATATTGTCAGATGAAAGCTGCCATGGTTAGAACTAAAATTCAGAAAATTTTAATGTGTGCATATTTGTGCATGTATTGTAAAGAGGATATCGCTGCTGTATGCACTATGATGGCTTTATTTATGCTTCACATCATGGGCCGTCGATCCTTAGTCACTCTCCTCTATTCATGTAGCCACGCATCCCACTTTTACACGTTGCTTTAATCCTTTATTTGAAATTGCTTTGGAAAGTGGTTCTGAAATGGAGGTCCACGAAGCCATTTTTTGGGGGTCCGTGAAACCCATGCCTGCAAAATAGAAGTGTGCAAATTGTCGTAAAGTTCGAATATTATTGAATGTTATATTTTTAGTACTCGAATTAGATTCGAAAAATAAACATTTGAAAATGTTCTAATATTTGGTTGCATACGAGTACTCGAACAAATCGGATATATTGCTGGGACTGTGTGGGAGCAAACCCGGTTCTGAGCATTTGGTTCTATCTAATGTAAGAATATTGGGGCAATATTGTGCTGAATTTTGTAAGAATTCTGTGCGGCTGGCGAAATTTTTTTTGTAAAGCACACTTAGCCACTAAACGTCTAAACATTGCAGAAAAGCCAGCCTCTCACTAGCAAGGGACACGGGTTTGTGAACAGCGAGGGTGCACCTTTTTTTTTTTTTATTGCGATAGCAATTATATGGACACTTAAAGCGGATTTCTGCCATCGCCGTGAGGTCCAAGGGCGATAAAACTGTCGCCACGTGCCATATGCGTGAGTGAAAGCGCGCGGGGGATGCGCGCTATCACAGAGGGTGAATGCACGGCGGGAAGCAAACGCGACTGTCGTCGCGCGAAAGGCCGGGGGGGGGGGGGGGTATGGGAGGGGGGGGGGCGACGCTGTGCTGCGGCACCAAATGCGTATCTTGCAACCGGGCGCAAGGGAACTGGCCACTCAATCTCCCACGTGAAAGGAGGAAAGCGGGAAGGCAGCGTGGGAGGGAAGGGGGGGGGCATCTTTTACTCTGCCAACAACTGCGCTTGTACTTTGCCCGGCTGCAGCGGTCACCCGCACTGTCTCTTAAAAGCGATCTCCACATGGCTGTGACCTTTTTACGCGCTGTGCATTCGCCGTTCAGTTTCCGTTGAAGCGATAGACCGCACGAACCTTCGCTTGCTGCAGCGGCTGCGCTTGCTGCCAGCATTTTGACAGTGGTTGTCGGCGGTCATTGAGTGTGATCTATTCATGTTTGCTTGTGCGCGCTGACACCACGCTTGTTAATTCAGTTTGTAAGAGAATGTGTCCAAGTTTATGCAGCCGATAAAACTACTATCCCTACTTCGAATAGCTCTCTACTTATTTGCTATCGCAATTGATGCTTTGCCTTTTGGGCAAAACTGTGACATTTTTTTTTTTTGCAGTGCCACCCTCAGTGCTGAGCTTATTGCGTGACAGAAAGTGCGATCAGTGACGACTGGCACAGGGTCAAATCTCGCCGAGTTCACGGGCATTTAATGCGTTCTAATAAGGCACAGGCTGGCAAGGACAGCTAGTGGGAATTATTAAATTTTCTAAGTTAATATGAGCCAAATACACAATGTTTTAGTATAACAGCTTACTAGTCTAGTTTTGCAACATTGGCAATGTAATTGCGATGTTCCAACATATCAAATTAACCAAACTTGCTAATAAATGCATGTGCATATCATTATTCGGTATTCAATTCAATATTCGATGCTGAAGTATTTGTATTTGACTCGTATTCGAAAATTATGATATTCGCCCACCCCTAAAAAAAATTGTGAGTTATTCGCCCACCCCTAAAAAAAATTGTGAGTTTTTTTCTAGCCTTGACTCATTTCTCGTTTCGGGACCTGCTCCTGGAACTCTGGCAGCAATCCACACATGATAAAAAAAGTAATAAAAAGACACCACAATGTTCGCTGCCAATTTTTTTTGTTGAAACGAAAACACCCCCCAGTCGCCTTGTCACTGCAAGGGGTCCCCCATCACTTTCTCCGGTTCGCAAGGGAGTCCCTTGCAAGGGAGTCCACGGCTGAGAACCAGTGGCTTAGGAGGACATATTTTAGCCTGCACAAATTGTTACATGAACCCTAAAGACTGAATGTAGAAAAGCACAGTTGCATGCAGTGTGGTTTGGCAGTGACACATGCAGACCACAGGAGTCCTGTTTTTACAACATTCTCAGATCAGGCATAATACTTATCTATCTCTGAGAATGTGGCCTAGCCTTTCTTTTATCACAATTTTTTTAACTGCCAATTTGCAGCCAGATTGGAAATGGGGCATACAGAAACAATCACGTCTTCCAAGCTGCAAATTTGTGTTTACAGCAGTGCGCAGATGTTTGACTGGTACACAGCAAAGTATTTCTTGAAATATAACATATTGGCGAAAGATCTGTGAACGTGTGTAAAACTGAACTTGATTTGATCTGGAGAAATCTTTTGATTCTATCCATGATGTGCATGTCGATGCGATTTGCCAGTATCCACAGACCCCATGTTGTCCTTGCAGGCTGGTACGAAGGGGAGCGCCTGCGAGATGGGGCACGGGGCTGGTTCCCAGCATCGCACACAGTGGAGCTGGTCAACTTGCACGTGCGCTCACGCAATCTGCGCCTGCGTTACCGCCTACTCATGGCCTCACAAACGCTGCTCGAGCAGCAGCAATTTGGCAAGAGCGATGCCTAAATAAACTGCCACCTTGTCTTTTTGTTGGTGTACCTCACGACTTGCTGTGCCAGCCCTCTTATCAGTGTTGGTAAAATTATTGAATTTACGGTCACCAACTTGCAGCCGAGAACACTCCATTTTGCATGAAAGGCTTCTATATGATTATAATGACTGTAACTTGCTCGAAATCATCTCTTTAAGTATTGATTGTTTCCAGATGTCTTCCTTAGAGTTTAAGGATGGCTCTAAAAGGCAGACGAGCAGTTGGCCCTCCTCCCTCTCTCCCCATCGGTCTTGTTCTTTGACAATGGAGTTCCCTCCTCCACCCGCAACATAAGCGGAGAATCATGCTCAGCCCCCAAAAAATTTGTTCGTCCTGCTACGATCAGACCTGTAATTGTGGTATGGAAACTCATTTTCTCCTGCATGCAACAAATTAATAATTTTATTTCATTTTATTGCAGTCAGCCTTGCTTTTGATTTCTAGTAGCATCGAAAACAGGTGCATGTTAAACAGAGAAGGTTACCTCATCGTATCACTAACCATTGATATAGTATGCAGGACACACCCTCATAATGGCACAAATGCCAAAAATTATGTAATGCAAAGATCACAAACAGAATGATTATATAAAAAAGAATGTATAGAGGCCGAGGCAAATAAATAACCCACAGCACCAAATGGGCTCAGCACGAAGGACAAGGACTCGCTAGGAACCAAAACACGACTTTGACTTCCAACAATGTTTATTGGCCAAATGTATCAATGTTATATTCAAATGAGTCATGACTGCTTGGCAGAGGTGCAACGGTGGGAAGAAAGTAAGGTCTGCACCCTGGGATATACGCTATCACACACGATAGAAATGCAGTTGAAGGAGCACTAATGCACGGCCTATTTACACCACAACCAAGATGGTGCACCAAGCCATTTTCAGCATTTATTTCACACCAAGTTTCTTTGCATTCCAGGCATAATAAGCCAAGGAATGTTAAACAGTGCTGCAGCAAAAGCTTTGGCCTTAACAAGGGCAGAAGATGGCACACTTTTTAATGCTTCCATCATAGCGAAGAGTAGAAAAAAATTCGGGGTACTCTGCCAACCAAAGTTTGGGAGCCTTGTTCCCAAACTTCAATTGATTGAGGCTTCAACACGTGATGCAGGCAGCATGCATACACTGACGGCAGATTGACATCGTTCCTGTTTAAAGCGTGTGGTGTAAAATTGGTTCAGAACTGCTCCATGTGCTTCATAGTTTGTTGCTACTCCCATCTTGCCCTCATGAAAGGGACACTAAACCTTCCCCATCTTTCCACTCGACACCGTATAGCTCACTTTTGCATCTTTCTTAACATCTATTACACCAACCACAGTTTAAAGCATACCATGTTTACAGCCGTGGCTCACGTGTCTCCTCACGTATGGATCGCCATTTAAAAGTTGGTATGCCATGCTTCAGGGCCCATCAATGCTTTGCATTCTTTGTGCCTAGAACAAGCTGTGACTGGAACCACCTGCCCGCTGTCATGACTTCCATCACCGATCGTTCAGCCTTTAAGTCTAATTGATCATCTTGTACAACAACTGCTTATGCATACTATACCACTTTTTATGTCGACCGACTCCGTGTTACACCTTGGTAGCCCTGAGAGTAATAAAATTAAATGAAGCCAGATGAAGTGATACCACTATTTCTTAAATTGTTGTGCTATTGGTTCAGATTGTAGCTATGCATCAGGGCTGCCAAACTGCCCGGTGGAAAGTAAGTTTCAGCCATATAATATATATTGAGTGAGAAGAGGTTTATTGGTGGTGTCCTTCAAGGACACTACGAGTTCCAAGAACGGCGAGGCAGCGTGGAGCACCGTCTCCAAAGACACCAGCGACCAACAGTGCGAGCAGAGCAGGCAGAGCGTTGGTGATGCCGCTGGACGGAGGTGCGTCTTCTTCTTCACAATCACCCCCGCAGAAAAAGATCCATCCTGGCGACTTAAGAGGTTGTTGGCAGAGGGTCATGGTAGGGCTTGAGACACGCCATGTGGACGAGGTCTTATCCCCGCCGGCGCATGTCGTCAGATGGAGAAAGTGGCTCGATGAGAAACTTCACCGGGGACGTTCGCTCCAAGACGTGGTAAGACCCTTTGTACTTTGGAACAAGTTTTGAGGAAAGACCTGGAGTTTGGCAAGGAACAGCCAGCCATACCAGAGACCCTGGGGCATACGTGGGACTGGGCAGTGAGTCGGCGCGGCCTTCCTTCTATCGCTGTTGTTCTTGTGACATAAAGGAGCGCCCGAGCTGGCGGCACTCTTCAGCTTGTCGGGCAGCTTCGTACACAAGTGGGCACTCGGAAGCGTCAGGACGGTATGGAAGGAGAGTGTCGATGGTATGCAATGGCTCCCGTCCATATAGGAGGAAGAAAGGTGAAAATCCCGTAGTAGCTTGTATCGCGGTGTTGTATGCGAACATTACAAAAGGAAGTATGTGGTCCCAGTTCCCATGATCAGATGCCACGTACATCGCGAGCATATCACTGAGAGTGCGGTTAAACCGTTAGTTTGCGGATGGTAAGCCGTGCTCGTTCGATGAATAATGTGGCATTCCGAAAGCAGAGCTTCGACGACCTCGGAGAGGAAGGCGCGACCTCTATCACTGAGGAGTTCTCGAGGTGCGCCATGTCGAAGGATGAAGCGATGCAGGACGAAAGAGGCTACATCCCGCGCTGTAGCATTCAGTAGAGCAGCAGTTTCGGTGTAACGTGTCAAATGGACCACAGCAACTATAATCCACCGATTGCCATCCAGTGTCATGGGAAGTGGGCCGTAGAGGTCAATGCCTGACGCGATCGAAGGGTTTGGCAGGGCACGGAAGCGGCTGCAAGGCGCCAGACGCACGTAAAGGTGGTAATTTGCGACATTGACAGTCAGGGCAGCACTGAACAAACTTTCGTACAAAAATGTGTGCATTCCCCGCCAGTCGTAGTGATGGCTTATACGTTCGTAAGTCTTAAATACTCCGGCGTGGCCACATTGCGGATCGTTGTGAAAAGAAGCACAGATTTGGGATCTTAAGCTGCGCGGAATGACTATCCATCTACGGCCTTCATGAGCGTAGTTGCGCCGGTGGAGCAGCTGATCACGAATGGCGAAATGAACAGCTTGGCGTCGGATGGATCGGGATACAGGGGTGGTCGATGATCCAGAAAAATAGGCGAAGAGAGAAGTGATCCACGGGTCACGGCGTTGTTCGGTGCAATTGAGTCAAGATCAAGAGATGACAGGGTTTGAGCGCAAGTGGTTCCGCAGGCCGATTCTGGAGGTAGAGGTGAACGGGACAGGGCGTCTGCGTCAATGTGCTTGCGTCCGCAGCGGTAGACGACGCGAATATCGTACTCCTGGATTCGGAGTGCCCAGCGTGCTAAGCGGCCAGATGGATCTTTCAACATGGCGAGCCAACAAAGCGCGTGGTGATCCGTTACTAGATCAAATGGGCGGCCGTAGAAGTATGGGCGGAACTTGCCAAGCGCCCATACTAGAGCCAAGCACTCTTTTTCAGTTACGCTGTAATTGGCCTCTGCTATTGTCAGCGTACGACTCGCATAGGCGACCACGTATTCGAAGTAGCCGGGCTTGCGTTACGCGAGGACAGCGCCAAGACCGACCCCGCTGGCGTCTGCATGTACCTCAGTTGCAGCTGTCGGGTCGAAATGGCGAAGAATAGGTGGAGAGATAAGAAGACGACGCAGTGTAGCAAACGCGGCGTCGCATGCAGAAGACCAGGAGGAGAGGTCCGCGCCACCGCGTATGAGCTGGGTCAAGGGCGACATGATCGATGCGAAATTGCGGACAAAGCGCCGGAAATATGAGCACAGGCCCACAAAACTGCGTAGTTCTTTCACGTTAGTAGGCCTCGGGAACTGAGCGACAGCACGAAGTTTCGCAGGGTCCGGTAGAACGCCGTGCTTGGACATGGCGTGGCCTAAGATGGTCAGCTCCCGCGCGGCGAAGTGGCACTTCTTGAGGTTCAGTTGCATGCAGGCCAGCGTTGGTGAGACACGTGCATGTCGAAGGCGAAGTAGGTGCATCGGAAAGTCAGGCGAGAAAACCACGACATCGTCGAGGTAACAAAGACACATAGACCACTTGAGGCCACGCAGCGTCCATGAGTCGTTCAAACGTGGCAGGCGCGTTGCAAAGTCCAAAGGGCATCACATTGAACTCGTATAGACTGTCAGGTGTAATAAATGCCGTTTTCTGGCGATCGGCTTCAGCCATTGGAACCTGCCAGTAGCCAGAACGCAAGTCTAGGGTCGAAAAGAATTCCGCGCCCTGAAGGCTGTCAAGGGTGTCGTCGATGCGCGGCAAAGGATCGACATCCTTGCACGTTTCCTTATTTAATCGACGGTAGTCAACGCAAAAGCGAATAGACCCGTCCTTCTTGCAAACAAGAATGACATGAGATGCCCAGGGACTGTGGGATGGTTGGATAACGCCACGGCGTAGCATATCGTCGACTTGGTCGTTGTTGGCGCGACGCTCGTCGGCAGAGACGCGCTGTACGGTCGTTGACGCAACGGCTGTTGTAAGCCGGTGTCAATGTAGTGCTGCACTTCCGGCGTTCGGCCCAATTGTGACTGAGAAGCATCGAAGGAATTTCTGAAGTGGTGTAGAAGCTGAAGAAGCTCGGAGTGTTCGGCAGGGGTTAGTGTAGTGGCGATGGAACTGGAAAACAAGTCACGCGACGACTCTTCAAGCGTTGAAAGGGCGACGAGTTCGTTCGAGTCAAGAGTGAACGATTCATGTGGCACGGTAGCAAAGAACGAAGAGTCAAGCTGTTCCACGCGGCTGAGACATTCGCCGACAAGCAACGCAACCGACGCAGACAGTGGAGTGAGTGAGTGAGTGAGTGAGTGAAACAACTTTATTTAGACCAGCGGATTGAGGCCTGGGCCTAGGCCGCGCCAGGGGCGATAGAGAGACCCTGTCTCCCGGCCGCCTCTCGAGCTCGCTGGATGGCCCATAGTTGATCTTGAAGATCTGAGCGGATCAATGCGGCTTTCCACCGCGCCCCAAGCTGTTCTGGGGAGACTGCATATTCATCCTGAACATGTGCGCAATCCCATAGAATGTGTTCTAGGGTGGCGTGTTCTGTCCTACATAATTTGCACAAGTCATCTGGGTATAGTTCGGGGTAGATGCGATGTAGGTGCACCGTGTTGGGGAAGGTTCTAGTTTGAAGTCGCCTCCAGTCAACCGCCTAAGATGTCTAATTTGGAGCTAGGAGGTGGGAATATGCACCTCGACTTTTGGTAGAAGCGGGTGACGTAGCAGAATCTGAACATTCTGTCCCTCTCCTTCCAGGTCTCTGTAGTGTCCATGCATAGCACCTTTTGTAATGTAGGAAGGCAACCTTGGTAGAGAGCAGGGGAGCTTCCAAGATGGCTGCGATGTAGCACAAATAAACCCGTGTGCGTTCCCGACACAATCGGTCGTAATCAGTCTTATCACTCCAACTACGGCACGTTACAATGGCGATGAAGATGCGTCTGAACTACGTGAAGGCTGCCTAGCAACTATTTTAAACGGAACGAAGATATCAGCACACATCGACCGAACTTCTACTTTGCGGTATGGCGCACAGCATGCTTCCCTCGTTTCCTTTCTTCGACGCGCGTGCCACTGACGCCAATAACGTCGGCACCGAATGGTTGAAGTGGGTGAAACGCTTTGAAAACTTCATCGTAGCCTGCGGCATCACAGCCGACGCCCGGAAGACGGCCCTACTACTACACTACGTTGGTGAATAAGTTTATGACATTTACTGTTCGCTACCTGATTCTCCCGCAGCCGCAACTGCGTCTACCGTTTCAAGCACCGATGGCTCCAGCAATGCAACGCCTCTCTACACCGCAGCACGCAAGAAGCTCGGTGGCTATTTTGCACCCCGAGTGAACCCTACCTTTGAGATTTACCGCTTCCGTCAAGCCAAGCAAATGGAAAACGAATCACTCGACGCGTTCTACGCCAGACTACGACAGCTAGTTAAGCACTGTGCTTTCGCCGATGCCGACACCGAAATCAAGAATCAAATCCTCCTGTCTACAGTGTCAACACGTCTACGCCGGTATGCCATGCAGCATGACCTCGACTTGCAAGGAATTCTCAAACAAGGCAGGTTGTTTGAAGAGGTCGAGCACAACATCTCCGTGATCGAGCAAGAACGTCAGCAGTACAAAGAAAACTCAGCGTCAGCGTCTACACTTGCAGTGAACTCCAAGCGCACCTCGCGACCTCATCAACCGAAGTACCACGGGAAAGCGCCATCACGGCCTCGCGAGCCTCCGCGCCATCAAAGGACAGACGCAACATGCTACAACTGTGGAAAATCATGGCCTCATAGTGAGGGACGCTCCAGTTGCCCCGCTCTTGGCAAACAGTGTAATGCTTGTCGCAAAACTGGACACTTTGCTAGTGTGTGTCGTTCAACACGCAAAACCGTGCATGCAGTCGTGCGGGAAAGCAGCCCTGACAGTGATGAACACGTCTTCATGACTTCCTCTCACTGTCGCCCAATCACGGCCTCTCCCCAGGTGGATCTCAAACTCGATGGTGAGACCGTCCGTTTTACCATTGACACTGGTGCTACCGTGTCTGTCATCGGTTCGAATAGCGTGAAAAAGCGTTTGAGCACGGAAACGCTGTCCAAGACGTCCAAGAAAGTATTTGCTTATGGCGCAAATTCTCCTTTACCGCTACTCGGAAAGTTAGATGTTCTCATCACCTACAAGAACAGCAGCAGCCATGAAACTATGTTGTGTCCGGAGACTGTACCCCACTACTTAGTTTCTCTGCAACTTCCCGTCTAGGACTAGTCCAGATCACGTACAGTGTGGGAGAGGTGCCAAACAGACTGGATCCGAGAGTGGCCTACCCAGACCTTTTCAAGGGAGTGGGCTGTCTAAAGGACTTCCAAGTACACCTCCATGTTGACCCCCTTGTTCAACCAGTAGCACAACCTCACAGACGCATCCCCTTCTCCATGCGAAAGCCACTGGAAGAAGAGCTTGAAAGGCTACAGTCCCTCGGCATAATTGAAAAGACTGAAGGACCAACCCCTTGGGTATCTCCAATCGTGGCAGTACCGAAACCACATGACCCCGAGCATATTCGAATGTGTGTCGACATGCGCTGTGCTAACCAAGCCATCCAGCGTGAGAGACATGTCACACCGACAGTGGACGACATCCTTGTTGCTTTGAATGGATCCATCTTATTCTCTAAACTTGATCTGAAAGATGGATACCACCAATTAGAACTTGATGCATCATCTCGTGTGATCACCACATTCTCTACACATGCTGGACTCTTCCGATACAAGAGACTCAACTTCGGAATCAACTCAGCAGCCGAAGTGTTCCAGGACACCATCCGTCAGGTTCTAACCAACATCCCCAATGTGCTCAACGTAAGCGATGACATATTGGTGTATGGAAAGACTGAGAAAGAGCATGATGAAGCTTTGAAGGCGGCACTGGAATGTCTACTTGCAAGTGGCCTCACATTGAACGTCAAGAAATGCAAATTCTACCAACAGGAACTTACCTTTTTCGGGCATGTATTCTCAAGCAAAGGTGTACAACCAGACCCCACTAAGGTGTCTGCAGTAATCGGTGCCTCACCACCCACCAGTGCCAGTGAAGTGAAATCTCTCCTTGGTCTTGTTAACTACTGTGGTCGGTTCATACCGAATCTGGCCCACCTCACCCAACCACTCAGGAAACTCACAGCCAAAGGAGAGGACTGGTGTTGGACAGACATACAGCAAGGTGCCCTGGACGAACTGAAGAGAAAGCTTTCCGAGGCCACAGCTCTTGCCTACTTTGACCCAGGAAAGGACATCACACTCATTGTAGATGCTGCTCCTCATGGCCTAGGTGCCATTCTCACGCAGACTTCCGGAAGTGCAACCAGGGTGGTAGCATATGGGAGTCGTGCCCTTTCTCCTGTGGAGGCACGCTACTCTCAAATTGAAAGGGAAATGCTGGCTGTAGTGTGGGGAATTGAGCACTTTCACATCTACCTGTATGGGACAGCATTCCACCTACTAGCGGACCACAAGCCATTGGTCAGTATTCTCAGCAACCCCCGCTCCCTGCCTTCAGCACGGCTAGAGCGTTTGGCACTTCGAATTCAACAATACACCTTTGAAGTGCAACAGACTAGTGGTCCAAGCAACCCATCTGACTACTTGTCCCGCCACCCAGTAAACTCCACAGAACCATTTCGGCGCATGGAGTCTGTCGCTGAGCAGTATGTGAACTTCATCGTGTCTCACAGCCTACCTCGTGCCATGACCATAAAGGAGGTAACCGAAGCGACGTTAGCTGACCCGGTGATCAACTCACTCAAGCAAGCCCTAAAGCAACCCCAGAAAGGCAAACATTGGAAGAACACAACTCTACAGCCTTTCTCTCGCGTTGCGACAGAACTGTCAGTCTCCAAAGAAGGCCTTGTGTTAAGAGGCACGCGGATAGTACTGCCAGCACAACTTCACACAAAGGCGGTGCACCTTGCACATCGAGGCCACCAAGGCATTGTCAAGACAAAACAGCTGTTGCGTGAGAAGGCGTGGTTCCCAGGGATAGACTCTCTAGTGGACCAGACAGTTAAGAGCTGCCTGGCATGCCAAACCAACACACCGGTACACCATCGAGACCCTTTACCAATTCAGGAGCTTCCTCAAGGCCCGTGGACAGAACTGTCGTTAGATTTTGCTGGCCCTTTCCCTGATGGCAAGTATGCCATGGTAGTTGTGGATGATTTCTCCAAGTACCCAGTCGTTAGCATCTTACACACTCTTGCAGCACCTACAGTCATCAAGCAACTGCGCACTATATTCGCTCAGTTCGGCTGTCCGAAAATTGTAAAGTCAGACAATGGCCCACCCTTTCAGAGTGAGGGTTTTGCAGAGTTTGCTAGCGAGCTTGGATTCAAGCATCACGGCATCACTCCACGGTGGCCAGAGGCTAACGGGGAAGCCGAACGATTCATGCGCACCCTCAAGAAGTCGATACTCGCAAGTCGTGTCAGCCACTTGGATTGGACCAATGAGCTTCAGTCGTTTCTCCTGGCTTACAGGTCCACACCCCATGGTTCCACAGGGAAGTCTCCGTTTGAACTTCTATTTGGGAGACCCATGAGGAATCTTCTACCGACACTTGCTGCTGATACTCAGAACTCAGCTCACTCTGAGGCGAGACAGAATGACACCCAAAGAAAAGCATACAACAAGCAGTACGTCGATTTTCGGAGACACACCAGTCACAACCAGCTGCATGTTGGACAACAAGTCCTCTGCAAACAAGACAGGTCAAAGAAGTTCTCGTCTTAATGTGACCCCCACCCATACACAATCACCAAAGTCACTGGCTCCAAAATCACAGGGTCCAGAGATGGAGTGTCGATTTGTCGCAACTCTAGCTTCTTCAAAGATGCGAGCACAGTTCAAATGGAACGACACCAGGACCAGCCCGACATGCCAGATCTGGACGATGCAGCTGTGCCAAGTAACTGTGACCCTCCAAGCCACCGCACAGCTACTCCTGGTGAAGCTCCACCAGCAACTACCAAGACCGCCTCACAGCGGTACCCCCAACGAACAAGGCAACGACCTGAGCGCCTGAAAGACTATGTGTGAATAAAAGTGCATTTTTCTTTTTCTACTATGTGTTTGAACAAAACTGAATTTTCCTTCCCTGAGGGGATGATGTAGTGTCCATGCATAGCACCTTTTGTAATGTAGGAAGGCAACCCTGGTAGAGAGCAGGGGAGCTTCCAAGATGGCTGCGATGTAGCATAAATAAACCCGTGTGCGTTCCCGACACAATCGGTCGTAATCAGTCGTATCACTCCAACTACGGCACGTTACAGTCTCCCCTCCCGTTCCTTCGGGGGAAGCTTCTTCGCGAGCGCGGTAAATGAGACTTTGCGCGACGCGGTGGGCTGCCTCGTTGAGGTTGGGAGCGAGGGTCTCGCAGGAGGTGTGGGCTGGGAACCAAATGATGTATCTGTCTTCGAATTCCTGTGATGATATGAACTGTGCTTTCCCGTGGAATATGTTAGCGGCCTCGGGCGATATTCTTCCTCGCGCATAGTTTCTGATGGCTGACTGCGAGTCGCTGATGACGTATCGACATTTGGGCGAAATTAAAGCCTGAGCGATAGCTACTTCTTCTGCAATATCACTGTTATTAGAGCATATCGAGCATGCGCTTATGCACTCGTGGTCGGAGTTTATTACTACTGCGACGTAGGATTCGTGACTCGGGTACTCCGTTGCGTCCACGAACAACGCCTCCTTGTCTCTACCGTATGCCTTGAGTAGAGCTTTAGCTCTGCTTTCCCTCCTTCCCTGATCAAGTTCGGGGTGTATGTTTTTGGGCAGAATGGGGACCTGGGTCTTTTCCCTGATTACCTTGGGAACCGACAATTTACATCCTTGTTGATTGTGATAGGTTATCCCTAATTTGCTGAGGATACTCCTGCCCGTGCGCGATCCGGCCAGTCTCTCCAACTGAGCAATCGGTTGAGCCTCTATCAGCTCCTCTAACGTGTTGTGTACACCCAGTTGAAGTAGTCGCTCGGTGCTGGTGCTATCTGGAAGGCATAGAGCCATGCTTGTACGCCTTTCGTATGAGTGCATTTATCTTAGCTTTTTCGGCTGAATACCAATTGAGGTATGCCGCTACGTATATATGTGACTTATGGCGAAGGAATATATAAGTGATGACGTTAGCTTCTTTCATTCCCTGGTGTTTGTTTGTGACTCTCTTGATTATAGCCTTATTGTGTTGGTGACATTAGTTACTAGCCTCTTGACGGTTTCTTCGTTAGTGCCCTTGGATTCGATGATGAGTCCTAGGATTCTGACCTGTTCCACTAGGTGGATAGTCCTGCCGTTTTTGGAGCGAATTTGGATTTCTTCATAGGCTCGGTTCCGGTTGTAGCACTTGGGTGGTCTGCCTTTGGGCGTGGGTCGATAGAGGAGGAGTTCGGTTTTATCCGGCGAGCACTCGAGGCCAGTACCTTCGAGATACTCCTCGATGGTGTCGACGGCCTCCTGTAGTCTCTGTTCTATCTCTTCGTTGCTACCTTCAGACACTCAGATGGTGATATCTTCTGCATATAAGGAGTGATGTATTCTATGTACAGAGTTGAGCCGTTGCGAGAGTCCTATCATTATTAGATTGAACAGCATGGGCGATATGATTGAACCCTACGGGGTGCCAGCGCTACCCATGTGTCTCTCCTCAGATCTGAGTTCTCCCACTTCAAGGGATGCCGTTCTGTCCGTTAGGAAGTCCTTGACATAATTATATGCTCTCGATCCTAAGCTTAATTGGCTTATCTGATTTAATATAGCTGCATGCGCTGCTTTGTCGAAGGCTTTTTTGAGGTCTAATCCTAGTATCGCCCTAGTCGATCTTGTTTTATTGTCTAGGATCTGCTGTTTAATTTGCAGCATGGCATTGTGGAGTCTCTCATGTGCTCTTGGGACAAAGGAACGACAACACAGTAGTGCAAACAATCAAAAGGACATTTATTGCACCTTTCATACACTAATGCACGCTAGCCGAAATACAACCAATAGAACATTCACATGGGCGCGCGACAAATCAAGGAAGTCCGACTCACCGCGACCGGATAGCGAGCGAATATGTTCGCCCCATGCTATGACACCATGGCCTAGTCGTTCACGCGTACGGTCACGCGAACGGTGGCGCGTTCGAACGATCCGTGTTCGTCCATACCGGTGCCCCGCTCCGAGCCACGCGAGACGTCTCGCGAAGCGGGCCGGCGCACGCGCGATGCGTTCGTGCGTGTTCTCCGCCGATCCCAAGCCAAAGAGGAAGCGCCGTTGACCCCTTTCTCCCAAGTCACCCCGCCGCCCGGTGGCGCCAGCATCGCGACACTCACGCCATCTCTCGCAATGCGCCGCAACCACCACGACCGCCGTCGGCACTTAGCTACGCGGTGAAGCCGGATTACAGGAGACGCGTGAGAGTCGCCCATCCCCCCAACCTTAAATCACTATGCATACTCCGGCGAAACATGTCACACGCATATCAACATATCATAAACATATCAACGCGCGCGTCGCGAACAAAAGTTAGTACAGGCGACAGTGGCCGCGCCGAGGAAATGTCCACACGTTTTCCACAACATGCGAGCCGGCATTGTCTCTAGGGTGCACCGCTGGCATCCGTTGGTCACAGCATCAGCTCTGCTGCCTCTGCAGATTCGATGGCACGACTCCAGCACAGGACTCCGGAAACGGCGACGCAGAAGTCGGCACGAGCAAGCGTCGCTTGCGCCGACGCGCCCTGTCGGCGAGCGCCGCTGGTGATTGCCGGCTTTTTTCCCAGCCGCCGAGGGTAGCGAGCCGGACACAGGCGGCTGCCGAAGTCGCTGCGCCGAATTGGCCACAGGCCAAAGCCTGGGGTAGCTCGATTGCAGTCCGGGGCAGCAGCGCAGACGATGTGCAGGTGACAGCAAATCAGGGGTGACTCCGCTCACGCTGCGTACATTCAACGCACTCGGCAAACACTAAAGTAGTGCAAGGGAGAGGAATTCTGCATACGCATCGCCCACGTAGTACGATGTTCAATTCGGACGGCAAAATTTCGGGTGGCATTTCAGATGCTAAGTTCACGTGAACAAAGCTTACTTTCTAGAGTCGAACGAGTAATTTCAATTCGTGCGAGGCGGACTAATGAGGGAAGCAATGTGCGACACCTCAACACCACGGTCCACCAGGTTGTGTCCCGCAACGTGCGACAGGCGGCTTTGTAAAGCCTTAGGCCTAATGCGTCGCTACTTTGACAACAACCGGCATCCAAAAAAAAAAAAAAACATCACCCAAAATGTGCACAACAGGCAGCCGCGAGGAGACGTTAGCTCTGTGAGGTGGTCCTACCCCGCTCGGTGCACACAGCATCCGAGTTGACGGCGCCCACCGTCCCAGACGGTGTCGGAGCGCCCGGTGCCAGGCCGCAATACCAGTCAGCCCGTAGCGGCACCCATCGCCCGTGGCCACCCGGCTCCCTGAGCCGCGACTGACGAAGTCAAAGAGATAGAAGAAGCTATTTACATAAGAAATTCGGACCACCCACGAGGCTTCCGTACTCACTCGCTTCAGGCTTGCCAATGCTCCGCGGGCGCTAGGCCTCGCTCTCCCAGGATGCAGACCACGTGGCTCTCGTACCGACGAGTGTACAGTACTTCAACAAAACACTCGTGAAAAGGCTTAGTATGTTGAAAAGTTCAAACACGATACAGCAACCGTCGTCTCTCTCAAGAAAGCACGCCGCCGACGCTAGCGATCAAAATTCACGCTAGGACTACGCTTCGATTGAAACAAAGGTTGTCCCGAACCGCGCAAAACTGTTAAAATTATCGTCGGATGCCCCAAGAGGCCCCACGTTGGGCGCCAGATGTGGAGTCTCTCATGTGCTCTTGGGACAAAGGAACGACAACACAGTAGTGCAAACAATCAAAAGGGCATTTATTGCACCTTTCATACACTAATGCACACTAGCCGAATTACAACCAATAGAACATTCACATGGGCGCGCTACAAATCAAGGAAGTCCGACTCACCGCGACCGGATAGCGAGCGAATATGTTCGCCCCATGCTATGACACCATGGCCTAGTCGTTCACGTGTACGGTCACGCGAACGGTGGCGCGTTCGAACGATCCGTGTTCGTGCATACCGGTGCCCCGCTCCGAGCCACGCGAGACGTCTCGCGAAGCGGGCCGGCGTACGCGCGATGCGTTCGTGCGTGTTGTCCGCCGATCCCAAGCCAATGAGGAAGCGCCGTTGACCCCTTTCTCCCAAGTCACCCCGCCGCCTGGTGGCGCCAGCATCGCGACACTCACGCCATCTCTCGCAATGCGCCGCAACCACCACGACCGCCGTCGGCACTTAGCTACGCGGTGAAGCCGGATTACAGGAGACGCGTGAGAGTCGCGCATCCCCACAGCGTCCTGTGTGGATAGCTGGGAGCGGAACCCCAGCATGGAGTCTGGGTAAATTTCCTTCTCCTCAAGATAGTTATTGATTCTATTGAAGAAAGCATGTTCCACCAGCTTTCCAGCGCAGGACGTGAGTGAAATGGGGCGTAAGTTCGACAGATCGGGTTGTTTTCCGGGCTTGGGGATAAGGATTACTTTAGCATCTTTCCATTGTGCTGGGATGACGCCTTCGGCACAACATTAGTTTATATATTGCATGATGTTCTCTATTACTTGATCGTCTAGGTTCCGGAGAGTTCTGTTAGTGATCCCGTCCGGTCCCGGTGCGGATTTAGTGTTTAGCTTCACATATGTAGCGCTGCCCTAATTTGAACTACGGTGAACTCCTCGTCCAGTAGCTCGTTTGTGTCTCCGGGGTTTATGGGGATATATATGTTGCTAGCCTCGGCGATAAAGTCCTCCTCGCTGCCTTTATACTGGGGCATCAGCGTACGCAAGGTTTGCGTAGGTTCCGATTTGGTGTTATCTGGGTCGAGCAGGTGTTTGAGCATGCGCGCCATGTCTGGCCTGCGTGCATTTGCTTATCCAGAGCATTGCAAACCTTGTTCCATTGTTGTTTGCTTAGCTGCTGACAATGTTCTTCAATCTGCTTATTGAGCTTGGCTATACGCTTGCGCAAACTCCTATTGTGCCTCTGCTCCCGTCATCTGTTCTGTAGTGATTGTTTGGCCTCACACATGTGCGCGAGATGGCTATCAATCTTTTCTATGGGGGGATCTGATGTGATCGTTTGCGTAGCCTCGTTGACGTCTTGTATAACGTCTTTGACCCATTGCGCAATATTCTTGATGGAAGCTTGTTTTTTGGAATCTGACTTTTCGAAACTTATCCCAGTCCGTCCATCTAACCTGTCGTCTATTGAGTTCTGCGTCTACCGCCTCTTCAATTTTGGTTTCTACTATACGATGATCGCTCCCCAAATCTTCAAATGTGTTTTTCCATTTGGCGGTCCCCGCGTTGCGAACTAATGTTAAATCTGTAGTTGTGTCTCTCGCGAGACCAGTCCCTATACGCGCGGGGGGGGGGGGGGGGGGGGAGTCGGGGTCGGTGATGACAGTTAAATCGGTTTCTTTAATATCCTGCCATAGCATTTTGCCTTTGGCTCGTGTGTATCCGTATCCCCATGCGCTGTGTGGGGCATTAAAGTCTCCTCCAATGACGAGGGGGTTGGGTCCCGCTATTACTACGGCCTTCTTAAAGAGAGAAAGGAAGCGTTGTATGTGCGCAGGATTGCTATACAAATTTAGGATAAACGTGCTCGGAAATTTTTTTCTTCTAGGGGGAAGTTCTACGAGTATGTGCGCGATTTCTGTGATCTGGGTGTCGTGGCGGATTGCTACGATTCCCTTCCTTACCAGGGTGGTTAGTGTTCTCTTATCCCCGGTCGTGGGGCCGATCGCCTTATATCCCGATAGCTTAGCTAAACCGTGCGTTTCCTGCAGAATTACAATATCTGGTCTGGTTTTGTTCCTAAGGTGTTGTTGCAGTACTGCTCTCTTCCCCTCATAGCTCCTACAATTCCACTCTTTTTTTTTCCTGTACTTCCCTATTTTGGTAATAAGTCTTTTTTCCTGTACGCCCCTATTTTGATTTGGGTATTGAGGAGGGAGGGGGATGGAAGGAGGCAGGTCTCATGACATTAGTTGGGACAGCCGCTGTTGTGGTGCCCTGCGGTAATTGTGAATTGCCCACGGTGCTGATCGCCAGGGTGTTGGCTGGAGGCACCGGAGACGCCCTAGGGTTGAGACTGGCTACGTTAGCCTCGAGTTTATCTAGTCTATTCATGATCATGGAGATTGCAAGCGAAAGGTTGTTGGTTGCCTCTGCCTGTTCTTTAACTACCTTCTGTATTTCGGACAATGTTTGAATCAGGTTTGAATTTTGCGTAGCGGTTTTGTCACTATAGACGCCTGAGCTTTTCTTTTCAGTGGCGGAGGGGTGCTGTCCTCTTCCATTCTATTATCTGGGATTTCCTCGGGTCTCTCCAGGGGCCCGCGGAACGTGTTTGACTGGCAGTTCTTTCAGTACAGCTTTTAAGGCTTTGAATTTCTCTAGTGAGTTGCGATATTAATTCTCTAAGCTGAGCGTTTTCTTTTTTGATCTCGGCAATTTTATTGAGATTATGTGCAATCTCCCCCGAAGACCCTTTAACCGCGTCTGACCAGCTCACCGCGAGTGGCGGATCGCCTCGATGGCCGTGGCCGCCCCTTGGTCTGAACCGGGATCTGGAGCGGCATGGAGTCCGGCCTCCTCTCAGGTTCGGTCCGGTAGACTGGGGGGTGCGACCTCTTAGCGTCGTGCGGGAGCCAGATTGGGATCTGGACCCAGGCGTTGCCCTCCTCCTGGATCTGGACCTCCCACGATCGGTCGGCCCGGTGTTGGAGAGATGCTCTTCCTGCTGTTGCTGCTGCATTTGTCGGAGCCATTGGCGTTGCTTGACGATGTAGGGTTTTTTGAACTTGGCCTGACAGGCTTTGTCGGCCGTGGGATGATCCATGCCGCATAGCTGACATCTTGGCTGACACTTGTGGTCCTGACTTGCGTTGGGCGTTCCACATCCCGCACATAGTTTGTCGTTTGGCCTCGGGCACACATCGCTCCTGTGTCCAAGTCTGTTGCACTGTCTGCAAAAGTCCATTTGCTTTCTGTATAGAGAACATCGCGTGAGCACTCCTCTGTATAGGACGTATGACGGAACTCTGTAACCGTCGAAAAGGACTATGACCGTCGTGGTGTTTCCAAGACGTTTAGCTGCGATCGCCGTAGGATTTCTGGGTGTGATAACTGCCGCGGCGATATCTCGCGGGCTTTCTTCCAAGGGGACACCTCTGATTACTCCTTTGGCGGTGATTTCCGGTGCCGTCTCGTAAGCTCCCACCTCATACACCTTGTCATTGGCCTTGATGTGCTTGATCCCTTGGTATTTGTCTGCATGCTCTTGATTTGGGGTGCTGACGACCAAAATGTTTTGGAAGTTATTCGGGCAGATCGTGTCCATATCTCGTTCTTCATAACGGATCTCGGCTGCTTCGTACGCAGCTTTGTCTAGCTCCGTTAAGCTTAGCTGGGATATCTGCAGTCCTCCTCTTGGCCTGATGACTATCTTGTAGTCTGCTGTCGGCAGTCTTGGCATTCTGATGGCCCTGTTTATCTTGGATATAAGTTGTGCGCCAAGCCTTCTTGGCGTTCGGGTAGGGCTAGGGCTAGCACGGATATGCTGCCTCCCCTCCTTTGCACGTTTTCTGTATCTAACTTCTTTCCATTCGTTGTCTACGTCGTCCTCCTGTCGGGTGACTTCCTCATCCTGCTCATCATCCATCGTTGACGATAATTGCCTCTTGGGCGCGAGCGCCGAGACCTGGGTCTCGTGAGGCGACTCGAGGCAGCTCGGAGCGGCTAGGCAGCAGGCGCGAGGTAGTTTTCAGCCGTAAAATCTCGTAAAACGGTCACCCACCTCAGAATTTGGAATCTTCGGGTTCCCGGTGACGAGCTGAATCCGATGGTGTATAATTCTGGGTGGTGCTTGGCTGTTGTCACTGCAAAATCATTTGATGAGCATCGAAGCTTTTACTGAAGCTGTGC
The DNA here is from genome assembly GCF_013339745.2 of Dermacentor silvarum. Classification (NCBI taxonomy): domain Eukaryota; kingdom Metazoa; phylum Arthropoda; class Arachnida; order Ixodida; family Ixodidae; genus Dermacentor; species Dermacentor silvarum. Next base: position 19,591,651 of record NC_051156.1, on the reverse strand, counting down.
TCTGCTTCTGCTTCTTCCTTCGCCCGCAGACAGTGGATTGTACACAAACATATTGCTGATGCCGGAAGGCGATGTGAAGCGTTGCAAAAGGCAGTGGAACGGCTTTGCGACTCATAAAGATGTCAGATGGTGTAAAGAAGACCGTAGCATCGGTGACGGCATCGCAGACGACTGGGACAATGGCAAAAGAGCCAGGTGGCATGTCGGTGTCCTCACGCACGACCAGTTTAGGCGGCTGATCAAGAGCATCATGGGATGGTCCGTCACACAACGGCGAAAATTCAACTTCAGCTCGTGCGCAGTCGATGATGGCACTATGACGGGACAAGAAGTCCCACCCAATTAGGATGACGTCATATGAGCAGACAGGAAGAACAACTCAACAATGTACAAAACGCCTTGTAAAAGCACACGGGCAGTACGTCTGCGAGAGGTGTCACGTGCTGCGCGCTTGCCGTGTGAACCGACAGTCCAGACAGCGGCGTGGTCACCGCAGCAAACGGCAGAGTTTGGCGGCTATAATAGAAACGGCGGTGCCGGTGTCCACAAGCGCAAAAGTAGAAATACCTTCGACAAATATGGCGACCATGTTAGCAAGAGATAGATAGATAGATAGATAGATAGATAGATAGGTAAACTTTAATTCAAAGATAGTTTTGTCTTGCCCCAATGGGGCATCGCTAATGGTCGGGGCCCCTAGTCCTGGGCTCCGCTGGCTCTTGCCATCTTCTCTGCTCTCTAGATCAGCTTGAGCTGGTCGTCGAGGGCCGAGCTGGACAGCAGTGCCTCCCATTGCTCCCTCGTGGTGTTCGTGTCATAGTGTTCTATGTTGTGTAACGTGCACTCCCACGTAATATGGCATAGGGTTGGTGTGGCCCCACACCACGGGCATTCGTCCCTGTAGGCTGTGGGGTACATGCGATGTAATATGTGTAAATTCGTGCAAGTGCCTGTCTGGAGCCTACGCCAGGCAGCGGCATCCTCCCTCTTTAGTATTCGATGGGGTGGGGGATATCGCAAGCGACTCCCTCTGTGGTAGTTCAGGATTGCTGAATACTCGGGGTCAACTAGGTCAGGATCATCTGCAGTCGGCCTGATGAGTGCTCGGTTATGTGCAAATTCTCGAGCTGCTCTGTCAGCATACAGGTTACCCGTGATGGCAGCGTGACCCGGTATCCAAATGATGGTTATGATGGTGTTGTCGTCAGTGTCCTTCTTGGGTATTTGGGCTAGAACTTGTGCCGCAGGTCTTGCGATTCTTCCCTGTAGGAAGTTGCGGCAGGCCTGCTGGGAGTCCGTGAGGATCGTCAGTGGTTTGCTTGCGTGTTGGCCTTCGCTGATGGCTAACGCGATGGCCAGCTCTTCCGCTTCCGTGATAGCAAGAGAAGAGCGAGGACTTGGGCAGTTCGAAGATGGCGCAGTTCTTGTCTCGCGAACTGCGGCGCTTAGTATTCCTGGTCGGAGGGTGCGGGTCAGCGACGCATTGGGGAGAGCGACCGTCGACGAGGAGATGGGGATTGTATATTATATTATATATAATACATATATATTACCCCTTCATCTGTATACAGGGTGTCCCAGCTATCACGCAGCACGATCAAAAAAAGAGGAACGGCGTTACGCGAAGCCGACCTATAGTGCGTATTGTTTCCAGTACAGTGGAGTAGCCGCCAGTAAATTTTTTGTTGCTGAGATTTAATTAATTAACTGTAATTAATTATCTAACTCGAGAGGTACTGTCCTAATTATCAAAGTGTCAATGAGAAAGTTGTAGAGCAACATGAAAAACTCCCGATACAGATTTCTGTTGCTGAATACGTGCTACATAAAAGTGTTTTCCCGAGCATGAAAGAAGCCCGCGAATACACGCAAAGTGCCTCGAGCGGTCAGTCGTGCGGCAATTCTGCGTGTATTCGCGGGATTCTTTCACACTCTGAAAAACACATATGTTGTATCGGGAGTTTTTCATGTTGCTCTACAACTTTCTCATTGACACCTTGATATTAGGACAGTACTTCTCGAGTTAGATAATTAATTACAAATAATTAATTAAATCTCAGTAACGAAAACATTACTAGCGGCTACTACACTGTATACTGGAAACAATGCGCACTAGGATGGCTTCGCGCAACGCCGTCCCTCTTTTTTAAAATCGTGCTGCGTGATAGCTGGGACACCCTGTAAATTCATCATCATGGCCAGCGTCATTCTCTTCAGCGCGTGCGTGGCCTGCATAATAAATCGTCGAAGTTGAACAGCTGTCTCGCAAGTGGTGGAGGCTGCTCTCGATCCCTTGGTCCTCTACGACTTCGAGTTTCCCTGGAGCTTTGTTCAGGTCGCCGCTTGCTCCACCTTTCCCCACCATGCCCCAAGAAGATCCACCGGGAGCCCCCAGCGTCACCGTCTCTGCCCCACCGGCCGTTCCTTCATGGACCGTCAGCGTGTTCGCTGGCCTTCCTAGTCAAGATGGTGACGCCTGGCTGGACAATTATGACCGAGTGAGTGAGTCTAACCGGTGGGATGATTTTCACAAGCTTCGGAACGTCGCATTCACTGACGTTGCCAGGACTTGGTTTCTTAACCATGAGAGCTCCTTGCCTGACTGGGCGGCATTCAAACACGAGCTTCGGCAAATTTTCGGCGCCCACAACGTATTGTAATATGCCTAGTAATGCCCCCCCTCCACTTCGAAAGAAAACTCACCCCTGTTTTTGGCGTGATCTGCTATTTTTTTCCAAAACACCGAAAGATAGCTCACTTGTACCCCCACTGCCGGCACCACCAATGGTGGCCATTGGCGGTGCCAACAACGGCGCCGAGAACGCAGGGAACCGGTCGTCGCGCCTAGTGCCGTCACTCACCACTAGTTGGCGGCGCTACCCCAGAATAGGCGATATTACCCAGACTATCCGGGAGACCGTGGCCCCATATGCGAAGAGACTGGTGATTTGCTCCATCCCCGAAGTCGAAACAAGAGGCAAGGCAATGCGGGCAAGAGCAATGCTTCTCAACACTGAACTCACGAAACTGTGTGGGACGCTAAAGGCGACATTTGTTGACCTCTCCGGCATGCTAGCAGGGGAAGGACGGCTAGCCCAGGACGGTATTAATTACCTGGCAGCCACAACGCGCCATGTTGCGACCCAGCTATCCCAGGCGACACGTCCTTTTTTAGGACTGCAGGAACCCCGGAGGATCAGAGGCAAGCCCAGTCACACACCACGGCGGAAGACAGGCCCGAATGTGTCCTTGCCCGCCCTGGAGCAACAATCCTCGCTCCCGGACCCTCCTGCAGGGACAGCGAACGGGACCCACAATGCGCACCCGAGGGAAACCAGGAGCGAGGTCCAGGCCCCTCTCCGGCGAACCCTCTACGAGCGCTCCCAGCCCGCCTACATGATGACCTCGCCACATCTGCCAACCCTGAGCACTCCGCCGTGTCCACCGAGGGCGAGTTTGGTCCCAATGACATGGGTACCGCACCTGGGCACCACCCATCCTGCATTGACCCCATGGCAACCACTCAGCCACAGTGCAGGCCCCGACCTCTTCCAAATGGTTGGAGACATAGTCCGCCAACAGGTGGCGCTGCAGTGACCAATGCTCAGTAAAGAAAAATCGGCAGTGATGACTTTTAATGATAACCAGGGCAGCGAACATAGGATACAGGAGGTTACATTGGAGGTGGTGGATAAGTACAAATATCTTGGAGTGTGGATAAACAATGGGGCTGAGTACCTAACGGAACATGAAAAATATGTGACGGCTAAAGGTAGCAGAAATGCAGCTGTGATGAAAAATAGGGCACTGTGGAATTACAATAGGTACAAAGTGGTGAGAGGGATTTGGAAAGGGGTGATGGTCCCTAGTTTGACTTTCGGCAATGCGGTCCTGTGCATGAGATCAAAGGTTCGAGCAAGGTTGGAAGTTAAGCAGCGAGGGGTAGGTAGACTGGCTCTGGGAGCACACGGAAATACACCAAATCAAGGGGTACAGGGTGACATGGGATGGACGTCATTCGAGGGCAGGGAAGCCAGCAGCGAGATAGAATTTGAGGAGCGATTGAGAGAAATGGCAGAAAAGCGATGGGCAAGGAGAGTTTTTAGTTATTTGTACATGAGGAATGTTGACACAAAATGGAGGAAACTGACCAGAAAATTGTCAATCAAATATATGGACTGCAAGAGGGGTGCAAACCAGGAAACAGCGGTTAAGAAAAAGGTTAAGGAAACAGAGAGGGGGCTGTGGAAAACAGGGATGCAGACGAAATCAGCACTGGGAACATACCGAACTTTCAAGCAAGAAATTGCCAAAGAAAATATCTACTATAATTCTAGGGGAAGCTCTTTGTTGTTTGAAGCCAGGACGGGAGTATTGCGGACTAAGATGTACCGAGTCAAGTACCAAGGTACGTTGTGCTGTGCGTGTGGAGAAGAGGAAACGGCTGAACACCTCATACTTTTCTGTAAAGGGCTTAACCCTACAGTGCAAGGCAACGGGGCTGATTTTTTCAAAGCATTGGAGTTTAGGGACAGTGAAGGCAAAATAGACTTTAAGCGGGTAGAAATAACCAAACAGAGGTTATCTGATTGGTGGATAAAATCAAGGCAGGGGTGAAATTTCACCCACCACAAAGTACAAGATATGTTAACAGTCATGGCTAGGTGGCGTATGCCACCGCCCGGTTTAAAGGGTTCAGCCTCATCCATCCATCCATCCATCCATCCATCCATCCATCCATCCATCCATCCATCCATCCATCCATCCATCCATCCATCCATCCATCCATCCATCCATCCATCCATCCATCCATCCATCCATCCATCCATCCATCCATCCATCCATCCATCCATCCATCCATCCATCCATCCATCCATCCATCCATCCATCCATCCATCCATCCATCCATCCATCCATCCATCCATCCATCCATCCATCCATCCATCCATCCATCCATCCATCCATCCATCCATCCATCCATCCATCCATCCATCCATCCATCCATCCATCCTAACTACAGACATAGAGTTTCTCACTATGTCTCGTGAGAAACTCTATGACTCTATGTATAGTGACTATGTCTCGTGACTATGTATAGTGACTATGTAGTGACTATGTCTCGTATAGTCACTGTCGTATAGACTGTCTCGTATAGTCGTATAGTGACTATGTCTCGTGAGAAACTCTATGACTCTATGTATAGTGAGAAACTCTATGACTACAGAGGCGACCCGAACGACCACGTAGAGCGTAGGCTACGGCCCCGCAGAAGCCGACATCGACATCGTCATCCCCACTGCACGCGCAAAACCACGCAAAATGTCGGTTTTCTCAACTTGCACGGAGCGCGTAAATCTGGGAAATGGGGAGAACTGTACCAGTTACTGGACGATGAAAGTATGACGGTATACGCTGTCGCCGAGACGCACCTCCTTGGTATTGAAGAGCCTCCAATCCACCCTCAGTGGCACTGGGCGGGTACCAACCGCGGCCCAAGCGGCCGCAAAGGCGGCGGTATCGGCGTCTTGTGGAGGGCTGGTACCTCCTGGACCAGACTCGAGTGCACGTGCAGCGAACACATGTGGGTGAGCGGCGACATTCTGGGCATCTGTCCTGCTGGGGATTGTCTACCTTGCAGTCGACCGCGGACACAACGTTGGCAACATGCACATCATGCACTGCATTAGGGAGGATGTAAGTCGCTGGGCGACAGGTAAAGAGGTACTGCTGTTAGGTGACTTCAACGGCCACATCCAGCCCCTGGACGGCTTCCAAGATCGCAACGGTGAGCTCCTACTACAGACAGCCCAGGATCTGTCACTGGAGGGGCTCAATCTCCGACCAGACTGCGAGGGGGAATTCACATGGTGCGCTAGGGCCAGCCGCAGCTGCATTGATTACGTGTTAGCGTCCCACAAGTTGGCGCAACGAGTTCAGCACGTCCACATTGACGAATCGGGGCAGTTTAGCGCCAGCAGTGACAACAATCGCATCAAGGTCACCTTCACCGCCTCTATTTGGCGATATCGACGCAGGGAGCAGCGTGAACCATCCCGACGATATCTCCCGGCCTCAGCGTACGAGGCCGTTGCACGGGACTTTGAGATACGTCTGCAGGTTACGCCGCCAAGGATCTATGAACAATACGTTGGGGAACTGCGGCGCATCATGCATGCCCACGAGATCCGCTCCAACTCGAGAGGCGGTGTGCGGCGCAACGGCTGGTGGGACGGGGAGGTGAAGGCAGCACTGGACGCACGTAAAGTGGCCAACCGTCAGCACCGTGCCGCGGTGACAGCGGCACTCCCCTCCAACGTGTGCCAAGATCTGTGGGACCAGTACCTGGCCCACAAGCGCACTATGCAGCAGGTTGTACAGCGCAAAATCGCGACACACGACCACGCCCAGCTGAGGTCCATGACAACTGCGGGGCGCCAAGGAGGCCGGAAGTTCTGGGCGTACGTGTCAACACTCTACCGGAAACCCGCCCCACCGGAGATCCGAGATGAGACAACAGGTGAGCCAGTCAGTGACATCCCAGAACATCTCACCCGACACATGGCGCAGTTGTATGACACCGCGCTGCCCACTGCAACCGAAGAGCACTATGCAATGTCAGCCCCCAGAAAGCGGTAACTCGGTCATATACGAGTGCAAATCGCAGGTGTCCCGACTCGCGCTGGACCGCGCGCTTGCTCGGATAGACTCGCGCACCGCCCAGGGACTGGACGCGATACCGGCGGGCTTAGTGAAAAACCTGGGGAACATAGCACGCGACACCCTGGCTCACATGTTCACTGAGATTCTGAGCGGGGAGCCAGTTCCAGCTGACTGGCAGTGTGGTCGTGTGTGCCTTATCCACAAGAAGGGTGGGGACGCTGGCCTCATACAAGACTACCGACCCATCACGGTGACCAGTGTGCTATACCGGCTCTTCACTACGGTGGTAAAGAGCTGGCTGAGGGCCTGGGCGGAGCGATCGGGTGCCCTGACAGAGCTACAGAACGGCTTCAGATCAGATCGTCGCTTGGAAGACAATCTCTTTACCCTGAGCCAGACCATTGATCTGGCCCGGAAGGAATCGCGGGGTCTGGTCGCATGCTTCCTCGACGTAGCAAAGGCGTATGACAGCGTCCCTCACGAGCCGATGCTGAGCCGAATGTCGGCCCTGAATATGCCACCACCGTTGGTAGACATGCTGCGGAGACTATACAAAAACAATACAGTTGTTGCCTGTCTGGGCGGTGCCCAATCGCTACCAGTGCCAGTGCGCCGAGGCCTCAAGCAAGGCTGCCCGCTCTCCCCGCTGCTATACATGTTGTATGTTTCGGGGTTGGAGCGAAGCTTGATCGACTCGAGGCTGGGCTTCCCATTCCGGTTTCTCAGTGAGGGGCTACCGGACACCTGGATACTGCCTGGCCTGGCCTTCGCCGACGATCTGGTGCTCCTGGTGGAAAATGTCATCGACCTCCAGCAACTCTTCACCCTGAGCGCCACCCATCTCGCCCGCCTCGGCCTGTCCTTCAACCCAAAGAAATCCGCAGTTCTACAGTTCTCTGGCACACCAGAAGAGAACGCGGTGCTCTTACCGGACAACGACAGTATCCCGTGGGCCAATGAATATCGCTACCTTGGTGTCACCCTCTCTACATCACCGGATCTCCTGGGGGCACACGAAGAACACTTGCGACAAGCATGCCGAAGAGCCAGTGCCGTGCTGCGCCGGCGGTCACTTAGGGGGTGCAACCGCTATATACTCGTTCGTGAGCTATGGAAGCCCGTCCACGTCCCAGCGCTAACCTTTGCCAACGCGGTGGTATGCATTTCGGCCGACACCCGAGCGTGGTTGGAGCGCGGGCAGCGCGAAGTGGGACGCGTGGCTCTCGGCTGCCACGGACGCGTGGCCATTGAGGCCATTCAGGGCGACTTGGGGTGGTCGTCATTCCAGGCGCGAGAGGCGAGCAGCAAGGTAGCATTTGAGGATCGACTTCGCCAAATGGAAGACTAGTGATGGGCGCGCCGTGTTTTCCGATACATGGGCTTCAGGGGCACCCAGACTGCATGGGCCACTCGAGTGCGCACGCTGAGCCGCAAGTTCGGCTTCCTTGCCCAGCCGCTACAAGCGTCAGGCGCTCAGAGGCGGAGCCACGCGGCACGGCAACGAGTACGCGAGGTCGAAACGGAGCAGTGGCGCTCTTCCATGCTTGGCAAATTGACCCTTGAACTATACCGCTCGCACAAGTCCACCACAGCTACGGAAAACTTCTACGACAACGACACGGGGAGTGCACTGCTCTTTGAGGCGCGCGCAGGAGCACTCCGGACCCTTCTATACCGGCAGCGCTTCGACGCATCCCCAATAAAGTCCCTATATAAGAAAAGTACCGCCATCCTTTGACAAATGCCGCTTCACTCTCTCCTGTGTTATCCTGTATCTCCGATTGGACGATGATAGCGCGCGCTTTTCACTTCTGTATATTTTCTTTTTTTCCGCCTCAGAGCCATGTTGAAAGTCCTCTGCGCAGCCGCAGTCGCCGGCAGCGGCGGCGGCGCGCGCCCGGCCTGAAAGCTTCAACGTGGACTTTCTAGGTGCGCCACCGTCGACTTGGCTTTCGCAAGCAAAAAGTAAAGAAAAAGCAAGTGCTTTAGGAGAGGAGGCGGCGGAGGAAAGAGTAGATGGCGGTACTTTTCTTATATAGGGATTTTAATCGGATGGATGGATGGATGAGGCTGAAGCCTTTAAATCGGGCGGTGGCATACGCCACCTAGCCATGGCTATTAACATAATTTGTACTTTGTGGTGGGTGAAATTTCACCCCTGCCTTAATTTTATCCACCAATCAGATAACCTCTGTTTGGTTATTTCTACCCGCTTAAAGTCTATTTTGCCTTCACTGTCCCTAAACTCCAATGCTTTGAAAAAATCAGCCCCGTTGCCTTGCACTGTAGGGTTAAGCCCCTTACAGAAAAGTATGAGGTGTTCAGCCGTTTCCTCTTCTTCTCCACACGCACAGCACAACGTGTCTATACCTTGGTACTTGACTCGGTACATCTTAGTCCGCAATACCCAATGGTGCAAAGTGCCATCTGCCGGGCATGTGGGGAGGCTCAAGAGTGCGCGATGCATGTCGTTGTCCAGTCTGTCGGGGTGTCGCCAACGCACCTAGAGGGTACCACTCTTCCCCAAGCATTGGGCTTTGTGGCTCACGACGTCGTGCCGTCCCCGGTGGTGGCGACAACCAAAGAAAGACTTCGACAGTGGTGGTGGCTGACCCGGCAGCCCGCCCTCGGAGACGCTAGTGGCAGGAGTGCGGCCAAGTGTCATTGACTCACGGGTCGCCCAATGATCCGCACTTAGTACTGCCCCCCGTCATATTTTTCTCTTTTCTCCATTTCTTATTATTTTTTTCCTTTTTTTGCTGTGACGTAACGGCTAGGGTGCAAAACTCGCCCCCCCCCCCGATACAAAGGGAAAAGCATCATCATCATCATCATCATCATCATCATCATCATCATCATCATCAGGGTGAAGCCGACGGGAGTGGACGTGTCGAGTTGAGGTGCCATTTCAGCGCAGCAGGAGCAGCGTGCCAAAGAGATAAGTTTTGTTGTTTATATTTCACTTTTTGGTTTTTTTAGGAGGGTTAGCTTAGCCAAGCAATCTTTATAAATTATTTTAATGCTTTTTCACTTTCTTGGTCTTCTCGCTTAGATAAAAGTAGGTAAAGAATAACTTTTTTGCCACATCTACGCCTTGTTAGTACGAGATGATGGTTGGTACTAGGGGGAACCCACGCGTGCGTTGTTCTGAGTGCGAGCGTTCCTACGCGCTGGAAGAAACGCGGTTTAAGTCAGCACGCGAAGCGAATGGTGCAGATTTTATCTGTAGGATGTGTGTGCTAGGGTCGCGGCTAGACCGCCTAGAGCAAGACAAGGATAAGTTAGCTAAGCGGGCTGGAAAGCTAGAAAAGGACCTTAAAATCGAGCAGGAAGCAGAGGAAGGAGGCAGAAGAAAAGCTAGCTAACGCAGAAATCCAGCTGAGCGCCACCATTCAGCAAAGCAATGATGAACGCATCGAGGCGAGCACCGCGAACGGAGCTGGCTCCGATGCGAGTGCAGAGACAGCCGAACCCGCCACGCCGGGAAGCAGTGGCGGAAACGTCAGTGATAGTCACGAAGGGGATACCACTGACGCGGCCGTGGAAGAAAACAAAGCCAAGGGCAAGGATAAGAAAGGAGGGGAGGGCATTGTGACTTCGGGGGCAGCTTTCGGCGGTGAGGGGGAAGGAAAGCGTCGAGTTGTCTTTGTTGGGGATTCCAACATGCGTAAAGTAGAACCGGCGATAGCAGAGAGGGTAGGGGCAGACGAACGAGTCCAGGTTAGCGCGCTTCCGGGAAGGCCGATTAGAGAGGTGATAGCGAAGGCCAAGGAACGCATGTGGATGATGATGATGATGATTTATTGGCATCCCCTTTGAAACGGGGTGGCGACAAATAGTCACCTAGCCTGCTTGATTTAATCAGGTATACTACACATGTTCTTTATCTAGCATTTTTGTATACCCCCTCTCATTATCTTTCTTTTTCAAAACTTTAGCTTGTACCGCTGCCTATGATTTTAAGAGATCAGGTCGTATCCATCTTTTCCCTGCTTTTTTTCCACCAGTACTCTAATCGTCTCTTGCTGATCTCTACGGCTGATATGTTTATGTTTCCTTCCACTTTAAACCCAAGCGCTTCTGGGAGTTGCACGTTACCTACGGTTCTCGCTGGGTGGATCCCGTTGCATTCCATTAGGATGTGCTGAGTGGTCTCTGGATCTTTACTGCAGCATACACATGTCTCATCTAGTTCCGAATATTTGTTCCGATATGTTTTCGTCCTTAGGCAACCGGCTCGAGCCCCAAATAGCAAGGCACTGCCCTTTGTGTTATCATACAGATTTTCCCTTCTAATTTCTTTCTTCTCTTTCGTTTTCAGGAACGCATGTGGGACACAATGGAGGAGAGACACCTAGTGGTGATAATGGGCGGAGTGATTGACGTACTGAACGGACGAGGAGCAGGGATCACAAAGCAAATAGCCAAAGGGGTCACCGACCTGCGGAATGTTTCAAAGGAAGTACAAATCGCGGTGTGCACGGTGCCAGAGGTTGAAAGGCAGGGTTTTAAAATTGAAAGGGCAGTGCTTGCAGTAAACAGGGAAATTTGGACTCTAGCTAAAGCAATGAATTTTACGGTCATTGACATCAACCGAGAAGTGCACCGAGCAGGCCGCGAAGGCGCTTTTGTGCGTGACGGGATACATTTTAGTGAAAGTGTAGCAACACCGGTCGGACGTCGATTCGCGGCACGAGCTGTAGCTTTTTTAGGCGGGCCCCAGGCAATCAGGAAGCAGGATTGAGTATTGAACATAGCGAAACACCAGTAAAGGGCAGGATTAGGCGACCAGGAGTCAGGAAAAGACGCAGAAAGGATAAGAATAGAGAAGGTAAAATTTGCTACATTAACATGCAGGGTGGTCGCAAGCAGGAAAAATGGCTGGAAATTCAAACGCAACTGAATGATGAAGCGATTAGCGTGTACGCCTTGACCGAAACGCATCTACGAGATTTGGAGCAGCCGCCTGTTATTGACAACTTTGTATGGGAAGGGTGCAACAGAATGACCGGGTCAAGGAAAGGCGGAGGCGTAGGCGTACTAATTAGGCGAGGTCTGAAGTGGCGAAGGGTAAACGAGACATGTAAAGAGCATTTATGGATTAGTGGTACATGGCAAGGTAAAAAGACGTGGCTGGGAGTAGCTTACCTATGGACAGGTAGTGATAGCAGAGAAAAAAATAAGGAATTGGTCGATTGCATTAGAAGCGATATTAATGAGTTCAGTAACTCGGGCCAAGTGATATTAGTGGGAGATATGAACGCGCACATGGACGATTTAGACGGATATACTGATTACAACGGCTCTCTAGTGCTGGATTTGTGTGATGAACAGAACCTTATAGTAGTTGACAGGGAGAATAAGTGTCATGGACAGGTAACGTGGCAATGCGGAAACAGGCAGTTATGTATCGACTACGTCTTAGTCTCAGAAATGGTCTACGAACAACTAGACCAAATGATAATAGACGAAAATGGAAAAAAATAGCCTGGGAAGCGATCATAGACGTTTAGCATTCAAGTTTGGGCGAGACACCAGCGCAGAACATGAACCAATAGCATCAGAGTTTTTAAAAATAAATGACGAGCAAATAACAGAGATCGCAAACAACACAGAGAAGAAAATTGAGGCTTTTCCTACAGCAGTCTGGGAATATAAGGAACTGGTGGAGGTTATGCAGCATGAAATAAGGCGGACACGGCAAAACAATTGTTGGATTGGAAAGAGGAAACCACGTAAGTGGTGGAACAAGGAAATTAAACAAGCTATAGAAGAGCCTAAAGAGGCATCTAGGGTTCATCGAGAAGCCAAAAAGTTGGGATTACAAGAAGAAGAGGTGGTCCTTAGATGGAATACATACCGAGAAAAAAAAAGGGTTGCGAGTGAGCTCGTGCAAGAGAAAATTAAATGCCCAAGTGAACGTTGGGTGCATAACATTCACAAAAGAGACAAAGGCACCCCAAAAAGATTCTGGAACCATATAAAAGCACTCGGAGGTGCAACTAGAAACTCGCAAACGGCTATACGGGATGAAGACGGTAACATCTATGAAGTCGATAATGCGCTGCGGTACATCACGGACGTTATCAGGCATAACTTCGGCACGAGAAAAAGCGTAGTTCAGACAACAGATCCAGCAACAACAGAGAGGCCTGAGAGATCAAAATTTAGCATAGAAAGCTTTTATTGGATAAAGGCAGCAGAAAATGTCCCTAACAACACGGCAGCAGGACCCGATGAAATCCCAATACAGCTAATCAAAAACCTCGGTCCAAAAAGCAAGGCACTGCTGACTAATGCCATAGAGCAAGTGATTAGAACAAAGAATATTCCCGTTGGATGGCGTACGTGAAAGCAAGATGAATCTCATCTACAAAGGCAAAGGAGATAAGGATAAGACGAGCTCGTACAGGCCAGTTACAGTTACGTCGGTGATATATATAATGGCAATGCAAGCCATAAAATTAGAACTGTCGAAGTGGGTGGAGGAAAACGGTGTATTGGGGGAACTACAGAATGGGTTCAGGCCAGGCAGACGCTTAGAAGACAATATGTTTGTACTAACTCAGTGCATAGAGATTTCAGTAGCTCAGAAAAGACCTTTATGGATAGCATTTCTAGATATTAAAGGAGCTTATGACAACGTAGACAGGGAATTGTTGTGGGATATTCTTCAATACGAAGGCATAGATGACGATTTCGTGGAGCTGCTGAGGGAGATATATCGAGACAACCAAGTACAAGTGGCATGGGAAGGCCGAAAAGGAAATGAAATGGTGGGAATTCACCAAGGATTGAAGCAAGAATGCCCTCTGTCACCATTGTTGTTCACGCTTTACGTCAAGGGCATAGAAAGGCGACTGGAAAACAGCAAATTAGGTTTTGATTTATCCTACATGCGTAATGGACAAATGGTGCAGCAGAAGGTCCCTGGACTGATGTACGCAGACGACATTGTGCTACTAGCGGACAACAAAAAAGATTTACAGATACTTGCGAATATCTGTGGGAATGCAGCGACAAATCTAGGCCTTAAGTTTAGCACAGAGAAATCAGGGATTATGATCTTTAATGAACACACGAGTAACTTCGTGGTGTCAATTCAACAGCAAGTAATACCCATAGTGAAGCAATATAAGTACCTTGGCGTACACATAAACGAAGGAAAGAATTACTCAAGCAACCACCAAGATAATCTGAAAATAAAGGGGAAGCGGAATGCAGCAATAATGAAACACAGCTAGAGGACTGTGGGGCCACAATAAGCATGAGGTGGTGCGTGGAATCTGGAAAGGAGTAATGGTGCCAGCGCTAACGTTCGCAAATGCCATTATATGCTTAAAATCGGATGTAATGGCGGGTTTGGAAGTTAACCAAAGATCAGTAGGCCGGTTGGCTTTTGGAGCCCACGGTAATACAACAAATGAGGTAGTGCAGGGTGACGTGGGTTGGGCCTCTTTTGAAGTCAGAGAAGCACAGAGCAAAATTAGTTTTGAGGAAAGGCTCAGGAACATGGATGAAAATAAATGGGCGGCTAAAGTGCACAAGTATCTCTACATGAAAAGCGTGGAGACAGAATGGAGGAAGAGGTCAAGGAAGTTGGCAACCAAGTACAGGATAATCGAAACTGTAAATAGACAACCAGGGGTCATCAGAAAGAAAGTGAGAGAAATAGAGACCGCGAATTGGATGCAAAGAACGGAAACGAAAAGGACAATGGAGATTTACAAGAATGAGAAGAAAGAAATTAGAAGGGAAAATCTGTACGATAACACAAAGGGCAGTGCCTTGCTTTTTGAGGCTCGTGCCGGTTGCCTAAGGACGAAAACATATCGGAACAAATATTCGGAACTAGATGAGACATGTGTATGCTGCAATAAAGATCCAGAGACCACTCAGCACATCCTAATGGAATGCGACGGGATCCACCCAGCGAGAACCGTAGGTAACGTGCAACTCCCTGAAGCGCTTGGGTTTAAAGTGGAAGGAAACATAAACAGATCAGCCGTAGAGATCAGCAAGAGGCGATTAGAATACTGGTGGAAAAAAAGCAGGGAAAAGATGGATACGACCTGATTTCTTAAAATCATAGGCAGCGGTACAAGGTAAATTTTTGAAAAAGAAAAATAATGAGAGGTATACAAAAATGCTAGACAAAGAACATGTATAGTATACCTGATTAAATCAAGCAGGCTAGGTGACTATTTGTCGCCGCCCCGTTTCAAAGGGGATGCCAATAAATCATCATCATCATCAGGGCGCCAGTCAACCCTGTTCCTGAAGACTGGCTCCGCGGTAGAGTATGCCTAATACCTAAGAAGGGAGGACGCAGTGCCCAACTACAAGACTATAGGCCACTCACAGTCACCAGTGTGCTCTACCGAATCTTCATGCAGGTCATCAAAAGCTGGATGAACGCGTGGGCGGAGAAGAGCGGGACACTCACGGAGCTGCAAAATGGCTTTCGGCAGAAACGGCGGGTCGAGGACAACCTATTTGTGCTCATGGAGTGCATTGAGATTGCGCGCAAGGAATCGCGAGGTTTACTCGCCTGTTTCCTGGACGTAGCCAAAGCATACGACAGCGTGCCGCATAACCTCCTCCTATCTCGCATGGATGACCTCGGCATGCCGCCCGTGTGGATCGACCTACTTCGCCGACTCTACACTGGCAACACCATTGAAACCCGCTTTGGGGAGACGCGCGCCCGACCAGTGGAGGTAAAGAGAGGCCTGAAGCAGGGCTGTCCCCTCTCCCCATTGCTGTATATGCTATATACAGCGAGTCTTGAGCACGCCCTTCTAAATTTGGACGTGGGGTTCACACTCAACTTCTCGTTTGACAGCACCCCAACAACTTGGACGATTCCTGGCCTTGTTTTTGCGGACGACCTTGTGCTTCTGGCCGAAAATGAAGCCCAACTGCAGCAGCTGGTTGAAACATCAGCCAAACACCTTGGCACCTTGGGCCTAGCCTTCAATTCGAGGAAGTCGGCGGTAGTACAGTTCTCTGCAGTGCGCACCGGGAAAATCCGACTATGGTGCTCCCAGATGGCGAGAGGCTCCCGGCAGCGGAAGAGTACCGCTATCTTGGTGTAGTGCTTAGTGCCTCAGATGGTGTCAACGCGGAACACGAGGCGCACCTGAGACAATCGGCACAGCAGGCCAGTCGCATACTGCGCCGACAATGCCTGTGGGGCTGTAGCCGATACCTCATGGTACGTGCGCGAGCTGTGGAAGTCAGTGCATGTGCCTGGACTGACCTTCGCGAACTCAACCATAAGCCTGACGGCACCAACCCGTGATTGGCTAGAACGTGGGCAGAGAGAGGTAGGCCACCTGGCCCTGGGCTGCCATGGCCGAGTTGCAGTAGAGGCCATCCAGGGCGATGTCGGCTGGCCCTCCTTCGAGGCTCGAGAGGCCAAGAGCAAAATTGCGTTTGAGTGCCGTCTGCGCAACATGGATGACGGTAGGTGGGCGCGCAGGGTGTTTCGGTACGTCTACCTTAAAGGCATCCAGACGCAATGGAGGGCGCGTGTCCTGAGGCGAAAATATGGCCTCTTGAACTATTCGGAAACCGGAGGAGCCAGGTGTGAGACGGCTAAAGGAGTCCAGGACCATGTGCGTGAGACAGAGCGAGAGCTGTGGAAATCGGCTATGGCCTCGAAGACGACGCTCCGCCTGTACTGCGACAACAAGGGGACCATCACACCGGAGCCGATCTACGACAACGGTGGTGGCAGCGCCCTCCTATTCGAGGCGCGTACGTGCGGGCGCACTCGGAACTCTTGACTACCGCAGCCGGTTTGACTGCGCCCCCGAGGTGCAGGCCGCTGTGTGCAGGGTATGCGATAGCGAGCGGGAGACGGCGGAGCACCTGGTCCTTAACTGTGCGAAGTTGTCTCCCACCCCAAAAGAGGGCACCACCGCAGGCCCTCGGATTTCTCGACGCTGAAGGTGGCCGCTGCTTCGAGGGCGTAGCCACAACTAAAGCTCGCCTAGAGCGGTGGTGGAGAGTCGCGAACGGTGCCGGGTGTGATATAGCTCTCGACTATGTGGTATAGATTGTTTTTTTTTCTTTTTTTTCTTTTGGCTAGGACACTAATATATTGAGTCCACCCGTTACAAAGGGTTCATTAGCCACAAATCATCATCATCATCATCAGAAATACAGGACGCTCTATACGGCAGCGTGCGCTGTAGCATAACTATATATCATGCTATTTTTTTACCGGTGCCGATTCTACTGTTTTACATCTGCGGGCGTTTAACGCCGACACAGAAGCGTACAGGCCGCCGCGCATTGCTTCTTCCAAAAGAAAAGAACGATAAAAGGAAAACCACAGCTCTTATCTGTACTAGCTAGTATGAAGCTACATTTTCCTTCTGCTTATTATTACATATGTTTTGTATGTCACTGTGGGGAAAAAAGTAATGTCGGCTCTAATAACTGCAGTCAGTCAGTCAGTCAAATAACTTTATTTAAAGGCCCTGCGAGTTTGTGGGACGGGCAAATGGTCCCGCCTAGGTGACGGCCAGGAGCTCTTGAGCCCTGGCGGCTTCCTCGGCCCGCTGGACAGCCCAAAGTTGATCGTCAAGGGCAGAGCTGAGCAACACAGTCTCCCAGCGCACGCGGAGGCGATCGCGAGAGGCTGCATCCCCGTGATTGTTTGTTATGCCTCGACATTCCCATAGCATACGTTCCAGATTGGCTCTAGAACCACAGTTTTTGCATTTATCTATCTTGCAGATGTCTGGGTAAATGAGATGTGAGATCGCCGGCAAGGCACAACGAAAACTTTAATTGCCATCATTTGGATTTAAAGTTTGCGGAGCTTTCGTGACAGGGGCTTCTGTGAAAAAACTTTTGCCATGTCGTTCTTGTCCGTTATCTTCAGCGCAAAATTAGTGAATAGAGGGCGGATGAACTTTGTCACCATGATCTCAAACAGCTCCTCGTGATGCTCAGGCACTGAATAATTACATAGTTCACCCTCTCGCAGCACTTGAGCAGCATTCACGGCAGTCTCCCTCAGCGGCTGCTTAAAATTTCTTAGCTTAGCGAGCACTACTTCAACCTACTTGTGCAAAGAGTTCAGCACAACTACGAGTTCGTCTGACCGATACAGCAGACGGCTTCTGTCTTCAAGCCTAATCAGAGAATCCGATGGCGCCGAGGGCTTGGGCTTTGTCAACAAACTGAGGCATTCTTTGCAAGACACCCGCTCATTAACAGCTTAACAGCTCTCGATAGGTATTTGCCAACTATCGCTAGTGCTGCACATTCTGGCGAACGAAACGTTTCGTTGCGCCGGGTAATGTGGTTGAACAGCGCTGCTGTCGCCTCTTTGGGAAATTTTTTGGATCGTTCTGGCGTAGTACTTACGCTCAGTTTCCGGTGTAGCGATCAAGCATGTGCTATCTTCCGTGTCCATCACGTTGCTGTTTGTCGATGTTGACGCAATGCCTGTCTTCAGAGACTTTTCTGTTCCGCACAAAACTTCCCGTGAGTCTGTCTGATCGTTGCTTCCAGCTGACCTCCTCAACCACCCAAAAAATATTCATTGTCGTCAGACGAGAGCTTTCTAGTCAGAACAAATCGAAAGTGCATCTCTCTCAGTAAGTATATGACGCATTCCACGTTTGACACATTCAAACTTGGAGCCACTTCTCTGGAAGTTCTTCATCGCTCGGAATTTCATGAAATCAGATGCCCGGGACATTTCTCTTACTGTACGAGGTGCATCTAGGTCCACAACAATACGCCATACTACTGGGTATGAACTCGCAAAGCGCCCTATCAAACCACTTAAAGTAGCACAACTCACTCGTGACCACAATGTCTTCTTTTCGACCAGAAGGCTCTCATTTGCGCTGCTGCTAGACATCCTCAATGTGGCACCGACAGTCTCACCACAGCCACAATCCTTCAATACCCTGCCGCAGCTCACCGCGTCACTCGAAGGCAGAATCCATTTTTTCCCCAGCCGTGGACTGCTGCAGAAAGTTGGTGATCGCTCAGCAAGCCAGCGAACTGTCGGCAAGCGAGGCAAATGGGTATGGTCTCGATTTGACACTAATGGAGGCGCGCACATGCAATTTTCCCGCCTTTAACCATGCACGGCGGCTAGCGAAATTGATGATGATGATGATGATGATTTATTGGCATCCCCTTTGAAACGGGGCGGCGACAAATAGTCACCTTGCCTGCTTGATTTAATCAGGTATACTATACATGTTCTTTATCTAGCATTTTTGTATACCTCTCATAATTATTTTTCTTTTTCAAAAATTTACCTTGTGCCGCTGCCTATGATTTTAAGAGATCAGGTCGTATCCATCTTTTCCCTGCTTTTTTTCCACCAGTACTCCAATCGTCTCTTGCTGATCTCTACGGCTGATCTGTTTATGTTTCCTTCCACTTTGAAACCAAGCGCTTCTGGGAGTTGCACGTTACCTACGGTTTTCGCTGGGTGGATCCCGTCGCATTCCATCAGGATGTGCCGAGTGGTTTCTGGATCTTTACTGCAGCATACACATGTCTCATCTAGTTCCGAATATTTGTTCCGATATGTTTTCGTCCTTAGGCAACCGGCTCGAGCCTCAAATAGCAAGGCACTGCCCTTTGTGTTATCGTACCGATTTTCCCTTCTAATTTCTTTCTTCTCATTCTTGTAAATCTCCATTGTCCTTTTTGTTTCCATTCTTTGCATCCAATTCACGGTCTCTATTTCTCTCACTTTCTTTCTGATGACTCCTGGTTGTCTATTTACCATTTCGATTATCCTGTACTTGGTTGCCAACTTCCTTGACCTCTTCCTCCATTCTGTGTTCACGCTTTTCATGTAGAGATACTTGTGCACTTTAGCCGCCCATTTATTTTCATCCATGTTCCTGAGCCTTTCTTCAAAACTAATTTTGCTCTGTGCTTCTCTGACTTCAAAAGAGGCCCAATTCATGTCACCCTGCACTGCCTCATTTGTGGTATTACCGTGGGCTCCCAAAGCCAACCGGCCTACTGATCTTTGGTTAACTTCCAAACCCGCCATTACATCCGATTTTAAGCATATAATGGCATTTGCGAACGTTAGCGCTGGTACCATTACTCCTTTCCAGATTCCACGCACCACCTCATGCTTATTGTGGCCCCACAGTGCTCTAGCTGTGTTTCATTATTGCTGCATTCCGCTTCCCCTTTATTTTCAGATTATCTTGGTGGTTGTTTGAGTAATTCTTTCCTTCGTTTATGTGTACGCCGAGGCACTTATATTGCTTCACTATAGGTATTACTTGCTGTTGAATTGACACCACGTGGTTACTCGTGTGTTCATTAAAGATCATAATTCCTGATTTCTCTGTGCTAAACTTAAGGCCTAGATTTGTCGCTGCATTCCCACAGATATTCGCAAGTATCTGTAACTGATGATGATTGATGATGATGATTTATTGGCATCCTCTTTGAAACGGGGCGGCGACAAATAGTCACCTAGCTATACCTTATTAACTTATGATGATGATGATGATGATGATTTATTGGCATCCCCTTTGAAACGGGGCGGCAACAAATAGTCACCTAGCCTGCTTGATTTAATCAGGTATACTATACATGTTCTTCATCTTGCATTTTTGTATACCTATCATTATTTTTCTTTTTCAAAAATTTACCTTGTACCGCTGCCTATGATTTTAAGAGATCAGGTCGCATCCATCTTTTCCCTACTTTTTTTCCACCAGTACTCTAATCGTCTCTTGCTGATCTCTACGGCTGATCTGTTTATGTTTCCTTCCACTTTAAACCCAAGCGCTTCTGGGAGTTGCACGTTACCTACGGTTCTCGCTGGGTGGATCCCGTCGCATTCCATTAGGATGTGATGAGTGGTCTCTGGATCTTTACTGCAGCATACACATGTCTCATCTAATTCCGAATATTTGTTCCGATATGTTTTCGTCCTTAGGCAACCGGCTCGAGCCTCAAATAGCAAGGCACTGCCCTTTGTGTTATCGTACAGATTTTCCCTTCTAATTTCTTTCTTCTCATTCTTGTAAATCTCCATTGTCCTTTTCGTTTCCATTCTTTGCATCCAATTCACGGTCTCTATTTCTCTCACTTTCTTTCTGATGACCCCTGGTTGTCTATTTACAGTTTCGATTATCCTGTACTTGGTTGCCAACTTCCTTGACCTCTTCCTCCATTCTGTGTCCACGCTTTTCATGTAGAGATACTTGTGCACTTTAGCCGCCCATTTATTTTCATCCATGTTCCTGAGCCTTTCTTCAAAACTAATTTTGCTTTGTGCTTCTCTGACTTCAAAAGAGGCCCAACCCATGTCTCCATGCACTGCCTCATTTGTCGTATTACCGTGTGCTCCCAAAGCCAACCGGCCTACTGATCTTTGGTTAACTTCCAAACCCGCCAATATATCCGATTTTAAGCATATAATGGCATTTGCGAATGTTAGCGCTGGCACCATTACTCCTTTCCAGATTCCACGCACCACCTCATACTTATTGTGGCCCCACAGTGCTCTGTGTTTCATTAATGCTGCATTCCGCTTCCCCTTTATTTTCAGATTATCTTGGTGGTTGCTTGAGTAATTCTTTCCTTCGTTTATGTGTACGCCGAGGTACTTATATTGCTTCACTATGGGTATTACTTGCTGTTGAATTGACACCACGAAGTTACTCGTGTGCTCATTAAAGATCATAATCCCTGATTTCTCTGTGCTAAACTTAAGGCCTAGATTTGTCGCTGCGTTCCCACAGATATTCGCAAGTATCTGTAAATCTTTTTTATTGTCCGCTAGTAGCACAATGTCGTCTGCGTACATCAGTCCAGGGATCTTCTGTTGCACCATTTGTCCATTACGCACGTAGGATAAATCAAAACCTAATTCGCTGTTTTCCAGTCGTCTTTCTATGCCCTTGACGTAAAGCGTGAACAACAATGGTGACAGAGGGCATCCTTGCTTCAATGCTTGGTGAATTCCCACCATTTCATTTCCTTTTCGGCCTTCCCATGCCACTTGTACTTGGTTGTCTCGATATATCTCCCTCAGCAGCTCCACGAAATCGTCATCTATGCCTTCGTATTGAAGAATATCCCACAACAATTCCCTGTCTACGTTGTCATAAGCTCCTTTAATATCTAGAAATGCTATCCATAAAGGTCTTTTCTGAGCTACTGAAATCTCTATGCACTGAATTAGTACAAACATATTGTCTTCTAAGCGTCTGCCTGGCCTGAACCCATTCTGTAGTTCCCCCAATACACCGTTTTCCTCCACCCACTTCGACAGTTCTAATTTTATGGCTTGCATTGCCATTCTATATATCACCGACGTTACTGTAACTGGCCTGTACGAGCTCGTCTTATCCTTATCTCCTTTGCCTTTGTAGATAAGATTCATCTTGCTTTCACGCCATCCAACGGGAATATTCTTTGTTCTAATCACTTGCTCTATGGCATTAGTCAGCAGTGCCTTGCTTTTTGGACCGAGGTTTTTGATTAGCTGTATTGGGATTTCATCGGGTCCTGCTGCCGTGTTGTTAGGGACATTTTCTGCTGCCTTTTTCCAATAAAAGCTTTCTATGCTGAATTTTGATCTCTCAGGCCTCTCTGTTGTTGCTGGATCTGTTGTCTGAACTACGCTTTTTCTCGTACCGAAGTTATGCCTGATAACGTCTGTGATGTACCGCAGCGCATCATCGCCTTCATAGATGTTACCGTCTTCATCCCTTATAGCCGTTTGCGAGTTTCTAGTTGGAGCTCCGAGTGCTTTTATATGGTTCCAGAATCTTTTTGGGGCGCCTTTGTCTCTTTTGTGAATGTTATGCACCCAACGTTCACTTGCGCATTTAATTTTCTCTTGCACGAGCTCGCTCGCAACCCTTTTCTTTTCTCGGTATGTATTCCATCTAAGGAGCACCTCTTCTTCTTGTAATCCCCACTTTTTGGCTTCTCGATGAACCCTAGATGCCTCTTTACGCTCTTCTATAGCTTGTTTAATTTCCTTGTTCCACCACTTACGTGGTTTCCTCTTTCCAATCCAACAATTGTATTGCCGTGTCCGCCTTATTTCATGCTGCATAACCTCCACCAGTTCCTTATATTCCCAGACTGCTGTAGGAAAAGCCTCAATTTTCTTCTCTATGTTGTTTGCGATCTCTGTTATTTGCTCGTCATTCATTTTTAAAAACTCTGAGGCTATTGGTTCATGTTCTGAGCTGGTATCTCTCCCAAACTTTAATGCTAAACGTCTATGATCGCTTCCCAGGCTATTTTTTCCATTTTCGTCTATTATCATTTGGTCCAGTTGTTCGTAGACCATTTCTGAGACTAAGGCGTAGTCGATACATGACTGCCTGTTTCCGCATTGCCACGTTACCTGTCCATGACACTTATTCTCCCTGTTAACTACTATAAGGTTCTGTTCATCACACAAATCCAGCACTAGAGAGCCGTTGTAATCAGTATATCCGTCTAAATCGTCCATGTGCGCGTTCATATCTCCCACTAATATCACCTGGCCCGAGTTACTGAACTCATTAATATCGCTTCTAATGCAATCGACCAATTCCTTATTTTTTTCCCTGCTATCACTACCTGTCCACAGGTAAGCTACTCCCAGCCACGTCTTTTTACCTTGCCATGTACCACTAATCCATAAATGCTCTTTACATGTCTCGTTTACCCTTCGCCACTTCAGACCTCGCCTAATTAGTACGCCTACGCCTCCGCCTTTCCTTGACCCGGTCATTCTGTTGCACCCTTCCCATACAAAGTTGTCAATAACAGGCGGCTGCTCCAAATCTCGTAGATGCGTTTCGGTCAAGGCGTACACACTAATCGCTTCATCATTCAGTTGCGTTTGAATTTCCAGCCATTTTTCCTGCTTACGACCACCCTGCATGTTAATGTAGCAAATTTTACCTTCTCTATTCTTATCCTTTCTGCGTCTTTTCCTGACTCCTGGTCGCCTAATTCTGCCCTTTACTGGTGTTTCGCTATGTTCAATACTTAATCCTGCTTCCTGATTGCCTGGGGCCCGCCTAAAAAAGCTACAGCTCGTGCCGCGAATCGATTTCCGACCGGTGTTGCTACACTTTCACTAAAATGTATCCCGTCACGCACAAAAGCGCCTTCGCGGCCTGCTCGGTGCACTTCACGGTTGATGTCAATGACCGTAAAATTCATTGCTTTAGCTAGAGTCCAAATTTCCCTGTTTACTGCAAGAACTGCCCTTTCAATTTTATAACCCTGCCTTTCAACCTCTGGCACCGTGCACACCGCGATTTGTACTTCTTTTGAAACATTCCGCAGGTCGGTGACCCCTTTGGCTATTTGCTTAAATTGACTATACTGGGGTAGCAGCGCCCCTAGCGGGCGACCTGCGAGGAGGTCAGGAGAGGAGGTTGAACGGCGCTCCTGGAGTGATTGCGCGGGGACAGAAAGTATATAGGAGGCTATGCCATGGCAAAAACGGGTCAGCTACTGACGTCAATTGACAGAGAACGGACAGCTACTGACGTAAGTGGTCAGAGCCGCTCTGACCGTGGCTCTGACCACTGACGAAGATCGGAAAAGGCATGCACGGATCCAGAGGGGCTGTTTGCATGGATGTCCTCACCCTCCCCTTAACCCTTTCAGGATGAGGCATATAAATACCCCCAAATAACGTTTATTTTCTATCTAAATGTGCAAAACACATCAAGAATAAGCATAATCAACAAAAAGTCGCAGTTTCACCTGAAAGGCGAAGCATCAATTGCGATAGAAAATTTGTAGAGAGCTATACGGAGTAATGATAGTAGCTTTATCAGCTGTATAAACTTGGACATGCAGCAGTACCGGCAACACGCAGAACTGTTGTCGACGCCGTCGGCGTTTTGCCCGCGTTCGCACAAAATGCGTGCGGCGTTGCTGACTGTTGCCGGAGCCTCTGATATAAATAGGCAGCTAAACGTCGCCTCCCTTCCCCCCCCCCCCCCCCCCCCACGGCCTTTCGTGCGTCGGAAGAAGGCGCGTTTGCTCTACATATATGGTGATTGTAAAGGAGGAAAGAGACGCCTACTTCTGCATCCCTTAAGGGAGCACGGCGCAGAACGCGCGTTTGTTCTCCGCCGTGGGTTCACTCCCCGTGAAAGCGCACGTCCCTCGCGGCCTTTCACTCGCACATACCGCGTTCGGCGGCGCGCGGCGACGATTTCATCTCCATTGACGTCATACGGAACCTCACGGCGACGGCAACGGCGACGCCGACGGCAGAAATCTGCTTTGGAGTGTCCATATATGGGATGGGATGGGATAACTTTATTGTAAGGTCCTGCGGGCTACGGGGCGCAAGGCCCCATAGAGCGGGCTACTCCCACGTTGGGACCGGGAGTTTTAGCTCCCTGGCCGCATCGTGGGCTCGCTGGACGGCCCAGAGCTGTTCCGCCAGGTCCGTCTTGCGTAGTGCTTCTTGTAGCCTGGCGGAGTCTTGATTCTTGTTTACGTGGGTCCGACCACACGGCCAGAACAAGTGATGTACGTCTAGTGTTCTAAGGCAATTTTCGCAATATGATGTTGTGTATAGCTCAGGCATGTAGTGATGTAGTCTGTTCTGCGTGGGGTACGTGTTGGTTTGAAGCATTC
The DNA here is from genome assembly GCF_013339745.2 of Dermacentor silvarum. Classification (NCBI taxonomy): domain Eukaryota; kingdom Metazoa; phylum Arthropoda; class Arachnida; order Ixodida; family Ixodidae; genus Dermacentor; species Dermacentor silvarum. The sequence continues at coordinate 19,566,358 of NC_051156.1, read as the reverse complement.
TGAAGGTGATGGCTTGAGGCCTGGTGAGCTTATTGTGAGGTGTGCTGTATATTCTGCGGTCTAGATAAAAGTGCTTTATGACCTCATTGTATGTGGAGGGAGGGTCCCGATTCTCGCGGGGATGGTCACGACCAGAATAGGTGTCGTCGCGGAGGGTTAGGTCTCGCGCGCTCCTGTGAGCCATCTCGTTGAGATTGGGAGGGGCGTCCTCGATCTCTCCGAGGTGTGCTGGGAACCAGCAGATGGTGTGATGCTGCAGCGGTGCGGATGTATTGATTATATGTAGTGCTTGTCTTCCAACGGCGCCTTTCTGGAAGGCTTTGACGGCCGAGCGTGAATCGCTGTAGACGTGGGTGGTGGTCGGGTCTGTGAGTGCGAGTGCGATGGCGGCCTGTTCTGCTACCTCGGACTTGTGGGTCTTGACTGTGAGAGCGTTTGTGACTTGACCATATAATTGCTATCGCAATAAAAAGAAACCAATATTTTACAGAAATTTTTTCAGCAATCGAGAGAAAACCCCAGGCAGGAAACTGGAAGTGGGCTTCACCCCAAGCCACCTAAGGCGTCGTTTAAAATTTGTATAGACAGGTCTCATTGTATGTGAACCACCGGTGAACATTTCATTTGCTTTACATCACATTTATGACACTGCTGCAGCTGGATATCTTGCATCGGCCTGTCTCCTCTGACCTTTGCTTTCAAGACGTGCCAAACTTCTTCCTCGTCCAGTGTTCCTGCACTAAACCAACAAATGACGCTTGCTGGCTGTCATTCAGTGTTGGCCGCAGACATTTACCCAGGAACTTCATACTCAATACTGAAACTCTGCAAGAACAAATTTTTTTCTGGTATGTTGCCTGTAAGCAACACTCATCAATAAAGGGTTAAAATTTGTGTGCGCAGCGCCAGTCATGTGACACTCATGAAGTCCTTCTTCCCATCTGTTACTATTATTTTGCTCTGGAGACTCAAGAAATGTTTAATTATTATTGAAAAGAATCCGCCAGAACATTAAAAACTCATCGTCATCAATCACTATCTCAACGTCAGATCCTCACCTTGAGAGAGAGACAAACGTTTTGTTGCAGGCTTTGGAGAAAATGCTGAAAAGAAAACCTGGATCTGCACCTGGAGAAAGGAACAATGCTGACTGGGAAGGAAAGTCATCTTTGGTTCATCCATACCACTTTGCTGCCATGGTGACCTTCATAGGCGTATCTACCGGGGGGGGGGGGGGGGCAGGGGGGGACACTTGCCCCCCCCCCCCCACTGTCAAAAGTGGGGGGGGGGGCAAATAATGTCATTTGCCCCCCTCCCCCCCACTTTTGAAAGCGGGCTCTTTCGGCTACACACTAGAAAGTCCAACAAAACTACAGCTGAAGCTAATTTTTATTTCTTTCTAGAGTCACCACGTTAATAATGCTTTTCTTCACTACGTGTCCCCGGTTTGGGCAGCGAGTATTGTGCCTCCTCGTGACGTGCTGTAGCGGGCGCCGCGTGAGATTCGCCATACACGCTTGCATTGCGCAGAAGTCCTGGCGCTGGACAGTTCCCGCAGTTACAAATTACCGCCTAGTCATACTTGAAAAAACAAAACAATCGGCTTGATATATTTAACCGTCGGGTAAGGGGAGAGGTCCGGATAAAGTATTTTAATAAGCCGCGCCCAACGATGGGTGTGCCTTTAGTGCATGAAATGGTTGGATTATCAAATGCTGGAACTATTTAATCTCCGTCCAGGGATAGTCTACGTAGCGTTGAAGTATATATATATAGTAACTGGATTTTTCAATGGGCCAAGCGTATTTAGGAATTGTGCTTCTGATTTTCCTATATATATATATATATATATATATATATATATCTTATCACCATGAAAAATCTAATCAAACCACTTACAGGTGTAACTGCCGAATTTCTTTGTGTAATCACGACTTATCGTATATTTATTTATTTATTTATTTATTTATTTATTCATGATACCTCAAAGGTCCCAGAACGGGACATTACATGAGGGGTGGGCACGTAGAAAAATGACGGGACAGGTTAGGTGGCGTGACTTGAAAGATGGTCTTCAATATCAGTTTTGAAACGGGAAATGTCGGTGATGAAGGCGATGTCAGAAGGAAGGGTATTCCATTCTCGGGCTGTGTGCAGAAAAAAAGGATATGACGCTGATACGTGGTGGAAAGGGCACGTGGTAAATACACAGCATTGGGATGCGTATGGCGGGTGAAACGATGCGCTGGAATGATGATTTAGTTACCTGCGGACAGCGAATGAAAGAACCTAAAAGATAAAAAACGACGAGCACTTTTGCGGCGGGAGGTGAGCGAGGGAAGACACAACCGGGATTTTAAGGCTGCAGGGCGCGGGATGAGTTTGGACTGGTGGCGCCTTCGTGCGGCGGTGCGTCGAATGTAATGGCATGTGACGGGCGGACCGGGCGCAGCATACGCTGCCGCTAGCTACGCCGATTTAGTATGTACCGCCGTTTTTTTTTCTGTTTTGCGTTACCGAAACACTGCGTGAAACCAAATCTGATCAGACATGCTGCGTTTTTGCGTGCACGAAGAGTTACTGAAACATGAATGAAGCTGGTTATGGCCACTTATTTCAATCATTTTTCATCGCGGCATCGCGTTTTCCAGGCGGAAAGACTATATGGGTGGTCTATAGGCAACAGCACGTACAGTGCTCAGCAAATGAAACGCGATACGCGAAGCGCATGGTCGCCGGTGCTTGTTGCACTGAATGTAAGCGCTGGGGACACCGAACTGATGCATCGTGGTGTACAGTGAAAGCGAGAACCTTTGTGACGCATTATGACGGCATTTGGTCCCACGGCGATCACCTAGCGCTCACCTAGCTGTGGCGCGAAAAAAAAGAAGAAGAAAACGGGGGCAGCCGTGCGCTCCGAGTATCGCGCTTCAATAGCTGAGCACACAGTCAACTACAAAATTTTACCGAACACAAGATCGGAGAAAATCTGAATATTTACGCAGCTAGTATTCGCATTTACAACCTCTACCAGTATATGTGCACATTATGATGCTCGGTTTTGCCAAATACTGCTACAGGCTGCTCGGAAATTGAACGTTTTCTGAGATCCCGTAGTCCGCAAACATTTGTGCATGACTAAACGTATCCGACGCTGCTTTGCAATGGTCTAGTTGTTCTAGCGATAATAAAAGAGCTGTTCGTACGCAAGAGCTTCGTGTCTAAATGCCTGTCTTCGCTTCCGCGTGTGTAGCGGCTCTAGAGCTTGGGCACCGAAGGCGAACACTGTGATTTGCAGTCGGCAGTTTGCCATCTTATCAGTGTATCAGTCGTTCCTTTATAGGGTATAATTTCCTTCTTCGCGCTTACCAACTCTGGTTGCATCCGGTACATGACTGCTTGCTGTGCATCGACAGCGAACGCAGCCGCGTGTTCACAATCGCCCCCACCGACGGCTCTCGTCGCGCTAAGCTGTATGGAATGGACCATGACTATTGGGCTAGTTTATAAGACATAAAGAATAGCGAACCATTGTAATGATAAAAACAATTACGACGAACAGAGTACGGGACCTCAATGACACATGTGCGATCGGCAAAGAAACAGAAAAAAGAGACACGTCTCCCTTTCTTTCCATAATTTTTGTGTTCTTCGCCTATTTCCATGAATAAATACGCGACAATGTTAACGCGCAAAGCAAAATAACATCTGGATTATAACTACTGAAGTTCCACGTCGTAGCTTGCCGCGGTGTGCTCTGTTCGCGTGGTGCATTTATTGTGAGCGGAGGAAGCGGGCAGAAAGGTTGAAAAACGTTTAATTGGCGAAATTACAAACTGCGTTCATTGTCTGAGGCTGAAAAAACTCCGGCTCTCCGCTCTTCTCTCGCACAACGTCACACGACTCTCAAGGTTGCTTGACCTCGTCTCTGAATAAAGCTATGTTCAGAGCTGAAGCTCACATCCCACCCCACTTAGAAGTCCAAGTCCACTTGGAAAAGAAAAGCTAGTTTTGCATTGACAGGCCACATAGTCTTGTAGATGGGTGGGCGGGCAGTCTGGGCTGTCTGACTGTGCACTGATCGTTCAGCGTCAAAGCAGATGCAGTTTCTGCACTACGTGACACCGGGCGAGAAGTCTTCAAAGGTGGATGGTGCATTCTTCAACCCAAAAGGCATTTGCGTCCATTTGAAAGTACCCTGGTGCGTGATGAATGTGGTTTTCTCCTGGTCTTCCTCTTTCACTCTAATTTGCCAGTATGCATAGCACAAATCCAAGACCGCGAACAGGGAGCTGCCAGCAAGGTCATCAAAAATGTCGTCAGCCCGGGGAAGTGACTGCAGAACATTCACTGTCATATGGTTCAGAGGTATGTAATTCACACACAGCCTCTTTTTGTTGTTTTGCGTCACTACCACCGCTGGAAAGCCCCATGGGCCATAGGATGGTCGGATGATGTCACTCTCAAGCAGAGTCGCTGTCTGACGCTCGAGAAATTGTCTATCACTGGCTGTGTAACGGTACGGCTGTCGACCGTAGGGCTTGGCGTCAGGCACCAGCTTGATCTTGTGTTCGATTCCTTCATAGAGACCGATGTCTTCAGGGCTTGTGCTGAAAAGACCAGCATGACGTTGTACAATGCGCTTTACGGCTGCTTGTTCTTCGTGATTGAGCTGAGCTCCAAGGCAGATGTCATTCAGGGGATCGTCAGGGACGTTAGCAAGTGGGTCTGAAGGCAATGGGCTGGAAGAGCTTGTCTGGAGTGGGCTTGTGGGGCATGTTGTTTCCAGTTGAACTAGGGCCGCCTTGTTGAGCTGGCTCCACAAGGGTTCATTCTCGTCTGGCTCGTACTCGAATTGAAGTGGCTCTGCCGTGGGTTGCGAGGGATCAAAACGTGACAATGCAGATGCTGTCAAAATTACTGGATTTGACATTCTTGGCAATAGTTTCTCTTTGCACTGCACGACAACGTTGGTAGATGGCTGGCAGATCACAGGCAGCTTCGGAGGTTTGAAGTGTAGTTCAGCTTGAGCGGCGTAAAACCAATCCTCTCCCAGATTGAGGGGAAGGGCATTTCGTTCAAGGATGGCTGCTTCGACAACTGCGGATAGAGGCCCAATAGTGATCCTCAAAAAGACAGATCCTTCCGGAATGACGGAGCTTCCGCCGACGACAAGCAAAGGTGGCTTGGTCCACGGTTCGATGTTGAGGTTTGATGCTAAGCTTGCTGCAAGAATGGTGACGTTTGAACCGCTGTCTGGGAAAGCACTGATCTCTCCCAGTCCTTTGACGTGAGCAGTAACAACGGCACATCTGAACTTAGATCCATGCAGGGTGTCATCGACACGGCCAACACAGGCTGTTGGTGCTTTGGGGACTGTCGGCTTGTTGTCACCCGAAGATTGCTTTGGTGTAGTACATTTACTTGCTAAGTGACCCTTCTCTTGACAGTTGTAGCACACCGCATCTTTCAAGTCTTGTCCTTTTCTGTATGCTGGGGCACCATACTTAGCTGAAATGGCTTCATACCTCGACTCTTGGTCCGCAGGTGGTAGGCTGTTAATACTAGGAGGCGGTGTCATGCGTGTGGTGTGCTGGAACGTAGATGGTCGAGCAGTCTGTGAGGAGTTCACAGTACTGTCAGTTCTGGGAGTAGCACTCTGGAGCTGGGGGCGTCCCGGCTGTCTTGCGAATTGCTCTGCTGGCTGTGGAGATCGAATCAGGCGGGCGTGGTCCAATGCTCTATCCACTTCGGATACAATGCTGAGGAAGTCGTCCACGGTACGGGGTCGCTGAAAAGCGATGGATGTGGCTACCTGGTCGTCACGAATGCCTTGAACGAGGTATTCGATGCGTTCCTTGTCAGTAATGGGAACTGGACAACGTGACATGGTCTTGTGCTTTGCAAAGGTGTACTGCTGCAGGCTCTCTCCAGATTTTTGTGTGAGGGCTGTGACCTTCTGTTGCCACTGTATCATGGAAAGTTGCTCGCCGAATTGTTCTTGGAGTCTGGCCTTCCAGATGGTCCATGTGGTAAGCTGTCGCCCTGTTGAGGCATGCCAGTCTGCTGCGACTCCACGTAGCTTTCCTTGTGCAATGGCGAGGAGAGTTGGGTCTTCCCATCGTGCAAGTCGTTGAATGCGCTCGAGCTCTTCGATTCAGTGCTTGAAAATAGGGGTGCCACTTCCGTTGAAGGTAGGCAGCGAAGCTGAGAGGTCTGGTAGCGTTGTCATGTGCACTTGGTTCACGTGACTTGCTATCGTGGTCATCATAATGGCCATGTTCTGATAAAGAAAAGCTGCCATGCGCTGCATGTTCTCTGCTGGGTCTGACGTGAAGGCTGGCATGGCTGGGAATGACGTCGTAGGCACTGGCATGGTCGGGAACGACGTTGAAATCTCGGGCACGCATGGCGCGGGTTCGTGGTTTGGCGGTGGGTCTTTCGCGGTATCAACCAAAAGTCGGTCGATTAGTTCCTCCTTGTTGCCGGTTGTGGAGAGGTTTCGGCGTTGCAGCTCAGTTTTAATCAATTGTGCATTCAACGTGGCGAGGTCTTCTGTGGTGGCAACACGCCAGTTGATGAACGACATCGTTGTTGACACGCCGGGCTGGGTAGGCTTAGGAATGGTTTGGCGTTTAACAGCGCTCAGTCGAGGGCACGGCGGCTTACTTGGTGGGCGAAGTGGCTGTGGCAGGTTGCGGATGTCGACTGCGCCATGTGTGAGCGGAGGAAGCGGGCAGAAAGGTTGAAAAACGTTTAATTGGCGAAATTACAAACTGCGTTCATTGTCTGAGGCTGAAAAAACTCCGGCTCTCCGCTCTTCTCTCGCACAACGTCACACGACTCTCAAGGTTGCTTGACCTCGTCTCTGAATAAAGCTATGTTCAGAGCTGAAGCTGACATTACATCGCAATTTGCGCTCGTTTTCTGCTTTATATACTACGAATGTGATCTGCCTCGTACAAGTGACGACCTTTCTCAAAAGTCAACACACGAAAATACGTTTTCCGGTACGTCAGCCCTTAAAACCCGCAGTGCGAAATAACTGGAAGCACCGCGAGCGCCTTCGTCCCGTCGTCTGCTTCAGATGCCAGTGCTCCGACAGCTGCCGCTCGCGGCGCTGTTCGCCAATTCACACTAGGGTGCCTCGATGCCCAGCGCCGCCGTCCAGGGTGGAGACAACCCCGCTGGCGCCGCCATATTGTGTCACACGAGCTGAGACTCAGCTACGCTTGCGTTCATAAAGTGTTACTCGCGGCGCGCTTCCAAGTGCTTTGCCTTGATGAGGATTTTTTTATCGGTGTCCCATCTGCATATCTTTATAACCAATAGCCGTTAACTCGTCTAAGGTCGAAGACGTAAATGTATGGCGCCGGGAACATGCCCCAAGTTGCCTAATTCAATCACATTTAATATGCCGTGTGTATGTTTAAAAAAAATTTTTTTTTGCGCTTCGATGCTTGGTATATAAGGTTTGCGACCCCCTGTGTGTGGAAGTTTTTCTTTTTCGCTGTTGTATTTTGGTTTACACGTCACGCCTGCTTTACCGTAGCCAGCCACTCGCGCACGGCGGTTAGTTTCCCTTGCGTTGCACGTGCTCTTCGCGTTCGTTGCAATTATTTGACGATATCTACGCGCAATTTTTGCTTTTTTTGCCCACAAAACTGTGTGCTGACAGGATTAAGCTGGTGTAAAAATAACTGCGATGTGAAAATAAGGTCTAGTTAGTGCTGTAGAGAAAAATGTAACGTAACTTGTCTGTGTCAATCTTGCGTAGTACACACAAGAAATCAAACGATGCACAAAATACATTTACTTATAATGTCTAGTACAATCAATCATGAAAGAGATATGTACATGAAACATTATATGTACTGTGTGGCGCCTGAAGGTTATGTTGAAAGACGAGATAAAAAAATTAATTCGCAAGGTAGGCTCGACACACAATTCGGGATAGAGGTTTTTTTTTTTTATTTATTCATTACATGGGGGGGGGGGGGGTTCAAGTGAGTACATCAACCTTATTACACACAATATAAATCGAAAACAAGAATGCAAACAAGAAAACGCAACCGCGGGTAATATTAATCAAGATATCCAGCCAGATATCCAGCCAGAATACATACATCAGCTACCATCGAATACGTCGCATCAGCCAAACACATCGATGGCGAGTACAGAACATTTCATAAATAACCATTAGAACGCTGATAACTACATTGAAAAAATAAACAACACTGCATACATATCACGTACAAAAACCGTAAATGAAACTAAGACAGTCAAATACAGATTAGCAATGTTTTTCACTTCGAAAATATAGTCCATGATGTGTAGGGCTGTTGACTTTAACAGACGGCGCCCATCCTGTCGATTTCCCTCGTACTGGTCCTCTTCAAAGTGTTTCTAAGTACAGGTAAAACAACAAAAGTGATTATTGATATGAAAAGTTGCCTTGTAAATACAGATAACCCATTACAGTGCTTAAAAATAAATTTTAGCAGAAGCAGTGCTGTATTACCTCGCTTCACACGTTTCGAAGAAATGCACAGGCTACAACACACACCATGCCAGAAAGCGCCGAAACATTTTGGTCCCATGATGCCCCTTTACTCTACTACACCTGGGCATACCGTGCACATTCATTTAAAGACCGTCACAGTACCCACTACGATCGGGAATGAGCACGAATGACCATCGGCTTACGATCACCACGCTACAAATATGTACAAGTCTAAAAAAATCAGCTATGTAACGTAACACCCTGAGGTCCGCAAGATATCTCCTGAGAAATCAGAGAAAATCACAATGTTTCGCTTACCACGTACAAAACAGCCGCTCTCCCCAGACGAAGCACTGCGTTCTTTAGTCCCAAATAACCAGTACCGAAAAAAAAAAAGAAACAAGAGACACACACGATGTGTGCTTCCCGTGAAAAAGGAAAATAGGTGGCTTACGTGACGATTCGTAGCTAATGTAAGACTATTTCGCGGCTAAGCATCTTCGTCAGTCCTTAAAATAAGGGTACAGACTGCGCCCATCAAAACGAAAAAAGCCTATGCGACGCGCGCTCGCAAACCATACGCTACTCAGACAGCATCGGTGCAGTGCTTACTTAGTTCGTGAGCGAACGTAGGTACGTGAGCGAGGATCAGAGAATACTTTCTTATTTAAATGAAAAACACGGTGCGGTAGTCTAAACATTCTTGACACTTACCTCGCAAATGCAGGAGTTATCCGTTGCCTTCCAGTGATCGCGCTTTACTTGGGCTTCCCATCTCTTCCGTCGCTCTGGGTCCCGGGGGAAGCGAAAACAACGCAGTCCTTTACGCGTCGATCCGGCGCACTTGGGAACACAACAGCCCGTCATGTCGACACGATGCACTTGATAGCTTGTCAGTCACGCGGCTGAACACTGTCTAGCAAGTAGAAGCGTCCGCGAAGCATCCGCGCGCACTGTGCCTCGAACTCAGCACCGGCACCAAGCAATCGCAACGGCTCGCTGTGACACAATATGGCGTCGCAGCGAGAAAGCGGCGGCGCGGCGGCGGTCAAAGGTTGGCACCACCCTGAACGGCGGCGCTGGCATCGAGGCACCCTAATTCACACATCGCCGTTTTTCACGAGTGAAGCCGACAGCATAGAGAAAGAAAAAAAAAGTTCTTTTTTTTCTTTCTCTATGCCGACAGTTCACGAGTGAAGCCGACGGGAGCGGATGTGTCGAGTTGAGGTGCCATTTCAGCGCAGCAGGAGCAGCGTGCCAAAGAGATAAGTTTTGTTATTTTATATTTCACTTTTTGTTTTTTTTAGGAGGGTTAGCTTAGCCAAGCAATCTTTATTAATTATTTTAATGCTTTTTCTCTTTCTTAGTCTTCTCGCTTAGATAAAAGTAGGTAAAGAATATTTTTTTGCCACATCTACGCCTTGTTAGTACGAGATGATGGTTGGTACTAGGGGGAACCCACGCGTGCGTTGTTCTGAGTGCGAGCGTTCCTACGCGCTGGAAGAAACGCGGTTTAAGTCAGCACGCGAAGCGAATGGTGCAGATTTTATCTGCAGGATGTGTGTGCTAGGGTCGCGGCTAGACCGCCTAGAGCAAGACAAGGATAAGTTAGCTAAGCGGGTTGGAAAGCTAGAAAAGGACCTTAAAATCGAGCAGAAGCAGAGGAAGGAGGCAGAAGAAAAGCTAGCTAACGCAGAAATCCAGCTGAGTGCCACCATTCTGCAAAGCAATGATGAACGCATCGAGGCGAGCACCGCGAACGGAGCTGGCTCCGATGCGAGTGCAGAGACAGCCGAACCCGCCACGCCGGGAAGCAGTGGCGGAAACGTCAGTGATAGTCACGAAGGGGATACCACTGACGCGGCCGGGGAAGAAAACAAAGCCAAGGGCAAGGATAAGAAAGCAGGGGAGGGCATTGTGACTTCGGGGGCAGCTTTCGGCGATGAGGGGGGAAGGAAAGCGACGAGTTGTCTTTGTTGGGGATTCCAACATGCGTAAAGTAGAACCGGCGATAGCAGAGAGGGTAGGGGCACACGAACGAGTCCAGGTTAGCGCGCTTCCGGGAAGGCCGATTAGAGAGGTGATAGCGAAGGCCAAGGAACGCATGTGGATGATGATGATTTATTGGCATCCCCTTTGAAACGGGGTGGCGACAAATAGTCACCTAGCCTGCTTGATTTAATCAGGTATACTACACATGTTCTTTATCTAGCATTTTTGTATACCCCCTCTCATTATCTTTCTTTTTCAAAACTTTAGCTTGTACCGCTGCCTATGATTTTAAGAGATCAGGTCGTATCCATCTTTTCCCTGCTTTTCTTCCACCAGTACTCTAATCGTCTCTTGCTGATCTCTACGGCTGATATGTTTATGTTTCCTTCCACTTTAAACCCAAGCGCTTCTGGGAGTTGCACGTTACCTACGGTTCTCGCTGGGTGGATCCCGTTGCATTCCATTAGGATGTGCTGAGTGGTCTCTGGATCTTTACTGCAGCATACACATGTCTCATCTAGTTCCGAATATTTGTTCCGATATGTTTTCGTCCTTAGGCAACCGGCTCGAGCCCCAAATAGCAAGGCACTGCCCTTTGTGTTATCGTACAGATTTTCCCTTCCAATTTCTTTCTTCTCATTCTTGTAAATCTCCATTGTCCTTTTCGTTTCCATTCTTTGCATCCAATTCACGGTCTCTATTTCTCTCACTTTCTTTCTGATGACCCCTGGTTGTCTATTTACAGTTTCGATTATCCTGTACTTGGTTGCCAACTTCCTTGACCTCTTCCTCCATTCTGTGTCCACGCTTTTCATGTAGAGATACTTGTGCACTTTAGCCGCCCATTTATTTTCATCCATGTTCCTGAGCCTTTCTTCAAAACTAATTTTGCTCTGTGCTTCTCTGACTTCAAAAGAGGCCCAACTCATGTCACCCTGCACTGCCTCATTTGTCGTATTACCGAGTGCTCCCAAAGCCAACCGGCCTACTGATCTTTGGTTAACTTCCAAACCCGCCAATATATCCGATTTTAAGCATATAATGGCATTTGCGAATGTTAGCGCTGACACCATTACTCCTTTCCAGATTCCACGCACCACCTCATACTTATTGTGGCCCCACAGTGCTCTGTGTTTCATTATTGCTGCATTCCGCTTCCCCTTTATTTTCAGATTATCTTGGTGGTTGCTTGAGTAATTCTTTCCTTCGTTTATGTGTACGCCGAGGTACTTATATTGCTTCACTATGGGTATTACTTGCTGTTGAATTGACACCACGAAGTTACTCGTGTGTTCATTAAAGATCGTAATCCCTGATTTCTCTGTGCTAAGCTTAAGGCCTAGATTTGTCGCTGCGTTCCCACATATATTCGCAAGTATCTGTAAATCTTTTTTATTGTCCGCTAGTAGCACAATGTCGTCTGCGTACATCAATCCAGGGACCTTCTGTTGCACCATTTGTCCATTACGCATGTAGGATAAATCAAAACCTAATTCGCTGTTTTCCAGTCGTCTTTCTATGCCCTTGACGTAAAGCATGAACAACAATGGTGACAGAGGGCATCCTTGCTTCAATCCTTGGTGAATTCCCACCATTTCATTTCCTTTTCGGCCTTCCCATGCCACTTTTACTTGGTTGTCTCGATATATCTCCCTCAGCAGCTCCACGAAATCGTCATCTATGCCTTCGTATTGAAGAATATCCCACAACAATTCCCTGTCTACGTTGTCATAAGCTCCTTTAATATCTAGAAATGCTACCCATAAAGGTCTTTTCTGAGCTACTGAAATCTCTATGCACTGAGTTAGTACAAACATATTGTCTTCTAAGCGTCTGCCTGGCCTGAACCCATTCTGTAGTTCCCCCAATACACCGTTTTCCTCCACCCACTTCGACAGTCCTAATTTTATGGCTTGCATTGCCATTCTATGTATCACCGACGTTACTGTAACTGGCCTGTACGAGCTCGTCTTATCCTTATCTCCTTTGCCTTTGTAGATGAGATTCATCTTGCTTTCACGCCATCCAACGGGAATATTCTTTGTTCTAATCACTTGCTCTATGGCATTAGTCAGCAGTGCCTTGCTTTTTGGACCGAGGTTTTTGATTAGCTGTATTGGGATTTCATCGGGTCCTGCTGCCGTGTTGTTAGGGACATTTTCTGCTGCCTTTTTCCAATAAAAGCTTTCTATGCTGAATTTTGATCTCTCAAGCCTCTCTGTTGTTGCTGGATCTGTTGTCTGAACTACGCTTTTTCTCGTACCGAAGTTATGCCTGATAACGTCTGTGATGTACCGCAGCGCATCATCGCCTTCATAGATGTTACCGTCTTCATCCCTTATAGCCGTTTGCGAGTTTCTAGTTGGAGCTCCGAGTGCTTTTATATGGTTCCAGAATCTTTTGGGGCGCCTTTGTCTCTTTTGTGAATGTTATGCACCCAACGTTCACTTGCGCATTTAATTTTCTCTTGCACGAGCTCACTCGCAACCCTTTTCTTTTCTCTGTATGTATTTCATCTAAGGAGCACCTATTCTTTTTGTAATCCCAACTTTTTGGCTTCTCGATGAACCCTAGATGCCTCTTTACGCTCTTTTATAGCTTGTTTAATTTCCTTGTTCCACCACTTACGTGGTTTCCTCTTTCCAATCCAACAATTGTATTGCCGTGTCCGCCTTATTTCATGCTGCATAACCTCCACCAGTTCCTTATATTCCCAGACTGCTGTAGGAAAAGCCTCAATTTTCTTCTCTATGTTGTTTGCGATCTCTGTTATTTGCTCGTCATTCATTTTTAAAAACTCTGAGGCTATTGGTTCATGTTCTGCGCTGGTATCTCTCCCAAACTTTAATGATAAACGTCTATGATCGCTTCCCAGGCTATTTTTTCCATTTTCGTCTATTATCATTTGGTCCAGTTGTTCGTAGACCATTTCTGAGACTAAGGCGTAGTCGATACATGACTGCCTGTTTCCGCATTGCCACGTTACCTGTCCATGACACTTATTCTCCCTGTTAACTACTATAAGGTTCTGTTCATCACACAAATCCAGCACTAGAGAGCCGTTGTAATCAGTATATCCGTCTAAATCGTCCATGTGCGCGTTCATATCTCCCACTAATATCACCTGGCCCGAGTTACCGAACTCATTAATATCGCTTCTAATGCAATCGACCAATTCCTTATTTTTTCCCTGCTATCACTACCTGTCCATAGGTAAGCTACTCCCAGCCACGTCTTTTTACCTTGCCACGTACCACTAATCCATAAATGCTCTTTACATGTCTCGTTTACCCTTCGCCACTTCAGACCTCGCCTAATTAGTACGCCTACGCCTCCGCCTTTCCTTGACCCGGTCATTCTGTTGCACCCTTCCCATACAAAGTTGTCAATAACAGGCGGCTGCTCCAAATCTCGTAGATGCGTTTCGGTCAAGGCGTACACGCTAATCGCTTCATCATTCAGTTGCGTTTGAATTCCCAGCCATTTTTCCTGCTTACGACCACCCTCATTGTTAATGTAGCAAATTTTACCTTCTCTATTCTTATCCTTTCTGCGTCTTTTCCTGACTCCTGGTCGCCTAATTCTGCCCTCTACTGGTGTTTCGCTATGTTCAATACTCAATCCTGCTTCCTGATTGCCTGGGGCCCGCCTAAAAAAGCTACAGCTCGTGCCGCGAATCGACTTCCGACCGGTGTTGCTACACTTTCACTAAAATGTATCCCGTCACGCACAATGGAGGAGAGACACCTACTGGTGATAATTGGCGGAGTGATTGACGTACTGAACGGACGAGGAGCAGGGATCACAAAGCAAATAGCCAAAGGGGTCACCGACCTGCGGAATGTTTGAAAGGAAGTACAAATCGCGGTGTGCACGGTGCCAGAGGTTGAAAGGCAAGGTTATAAAATTGAAAGGGTAGTTCTTGCAGTAAACAGGGAAATTTGGACTCTAGCTAAAGCAATGAATTTTACGGTCATTGACATCAACCGAGAAGTGCACCGAGCAGGCCGCGAACGCGCTTTTGTCGTTGACGGGATACATTTTAGTGAAAGTGTAGCAACACCGGTCGGACGTCGATTCGCGGCACGAGCTGTAGCTTTGTAGCGTTTTAAACAAGGTTTAAAACGGAATACTAATAAACGGGTAACTTAATTTTCAAAGTATGCGATGTAATTACAGGAAACTGAAAAATTTAGTGCAACTGTTCGAAAAAAAAAAACAGGTTCACTAAAAATCGGGTTGTAATTCACCAAGCTCGCACACCTCTGTCGTCTTTTTCTTTTTAGTATAGAGAGTAATTTATGTTGGTTATACTTCGTTCTGTATAACCTCGACAGTACTATTACCTTAACTAGCGATACATTTATGCTGCAGACTTAAACACCAAGTAAAATTCCTTTATTAGTAAAATTGACTGCAACAAATGTGCATTTACACGATTCCCTATAAAATAAAATACGGCTCTAACATCAGTATCATTGCATAATTTCAACCCACCTGTTTAACCGCCGGCTTCTTGGCCAATCCCCCGTGGTGGGTATGCACCATGGCATAGGAAGCAAGCAAGCAAATGTGCATTTTTTTGTGAGCTGCACTGCTGCTACTGGGTTGGATCAGGGACCTCTGGGCACGCAATGCCATTTGTCCCTGTATCACATATAGATTTTATAGCAACAAGAAATAAACGCAAATTCAAAGAATTTTTCGGGCCTCGATGGTTCACCATGTGTTGTTGAGAAATAGGTCTAATTGTTACAAATAAAAATACCTGCCATGCATTTCCAGGCTTTTTCACCTATTATAATAGTAATTCAATCTATATATATATATATATATATATATATATATATATATATATATATATATAGTAACTGGATTTTTCAATGGGCCAAGCGTATTTAGGAAAATCAGAAGCACAACTTCGCGGTTATCTTAGGTTTATTATTTACCCAACAGTTTCGGTCGGTGGACCGACCTTTTTCAAGGGATACAGGAAAATCTTGCAACAGTCTTTTTATATCTTCAGGTGGAGAAAGGAGGCGCCTTCTTTCTCCACCTGAAGATATAAAAAGACCGTTGCAAGATTTTGCGGTTCGCCCCCCCCCCCCCCCCCCCCCACTCGATAAATAATTGGTACGCCTCTGGTGACCTTGGCAGAAGCTAGGTATAGATACAGTGTACTAGAAGGGGGCAGTGGGCTTACTCAGCCGCTCCTCTGACGCAGTCAGCGTCGCATCCAAGAGGTGGCGCCACTGGGAACTTCAATGGAAGCTTTGCTTGCAGAAGCTTTGATTTTCCTTGCGTTTCTGTCGGTTCAGTTCGAAGCAGTTCACACTCTTATTTGTTTTTAATTTTGGCATACTTGACAGCCTTTACATATCTTTAGCAAGCACTATATTTGTTTAGGCGTCATGATATTTGCCATAATAGTACCTTGTGGAAAAGGAAGACGGCAACTCTTGGTCAATCTTAGACCTTTTGTGCAAAGAGCTCGTCGCTGACGGATGTTGCTTATGCGGAAGGGGCCTTCGAATTTTCCGAATTATCAGGCAATCGTAAAAAAAATTGAAAACGGTTTCATGCCGTGTCGACCTAATGTAAAATTTTGTCAGACAGAAAACAGTGCGTGCATACTTCCCAGCTGGGCTCAAAAAAAAAAAAAAGAAAAAATCAGGCATGCTAACCAGGTTTGTGCCTTTGCTTAGCCAAAATGAATATGTATATATGGCTTAAATATTTCATTGTTCCACTTTAGTTGTTCCATGCTTCACAGTAGCCTTCTGCGTTTATTATTAACCATCATTACACCGGCACACATTTGTTAAATCAAATCAGGTTTGTTTTTTCCATGAAGAAATGGAGGGATCCAGGCCTGAACAAAAAGTGAAAACTAGTTCACTTGACAAAGGCTCCGGCCTATATGCTTATGTACAGTTATATAAGGGTAAGCAAAATGAAGTTAACAGGGCTGTTGCTGACACAAAGCTTTTATTTGCAAGAAATACAGCAAGCCATTGTTTCATGCACTTCAACTCATGTGCAATGGCTCAACTTCAGCTGCTTGGCCCTCTGCCGCTTTCCTGCCTTGTCACAGTTAATTCCTTTCACATAAGAATGCAGACGTGTGACAATGTAAAAACTAATTATTTCAGCTGTGAGGCTAAGAGCGTGCACATTGCAGCCAACTTTGAGGGGAAGCTTACTCTTAACAACTGCCAGCATGTCCATTATGCTGTCAGAGTGTGGCTCACTCTGACAGAAGCATTCTGTGAAAAGATCCTCTAGCTTTTTCACGAAGCCGTACAGCTGACTGGAGGGATAAAGGAGGCCTCCTCGGTCACAGAAGTTTGTTAGCCGGGCAAGTTGAAAACTTTCGCCTGGTGGCGTCATAGTGAGCAGTTTTGTGCATTCTTGGCATTTTGTGCTGGAATTGACAATACACTGCCACGCAACATAGCCCGCAATGTGGTAAGTGAGCCTCGAGTCGCTTCTGGCCACGTGCTGGTTATGGTCGTTTGAAACGCGCAGGCCCGTGCAATGCTGGGGTACCACGTTTGTGTGGCCTCTGTGGCAGTAGCGCTAGCAGCAGTCTGACTGCACTCATTTCTGTCACCTGATGCTTCGAGAGAGTCAACTTCCAGTAAGGAGGCCAGTGTACCTTCCTCGCAGTTTCCTTCGCTAACTAGACCATAAAAAGAAAAACAATTCACAGTGATCAGGAACTGCGTTGGAGTTGAGCACAAAACGTGGCTCGAAATGGAGCTCGCATATACTGCGCTCGTGTCGTCCAGGGGAGGTTCTATGGAGGTTCTTTTCCCACTCTTTCCGCCTATTTTTATTCTTCGGGACGCCAAACAAGGACAACTTCGGCCCATCCTTCACATAAACATAGCCTAGCTGTTTGGCACCCAGGCGCGTAACAGTGGTTTTGTCGATGCCGCGGCATGGCTCAGTTACTGCAAGGCATACTAATCTCGTGCAGGTTATGTGCGAAAAAAACACTGAAGGAAAAAAAAAATGTGGTTGATCCCTCTTATATAGGAATCGGTATAGAACACGAAAGTGAAACGTGTCTTCACAGAAGTAGTGTAATGTTTATTGCACATTGATATATAATGTCTATTGGTGTTTTGTGGCTAAAGCGCCCTTAGGCGTTGATGCACCCACGCTGGCGCCTGGTGGCACGTCTCCTCCATCGCGACTACCAACGTCGATGACCATGAGCAACCGTCGTGCATATGGAAGCTGCACTACGCTGCACACGCTAGCACAACGCGAAAGACGAAGCACGTAACTGACACACTAATACAACGCGCAAGACAAAGCACGTAACTGAATCGTCACCGAGTCAAATCAGCGCGTACAGCGCGTCGTAATTGCAGCCTCCGCGATCAACTTCAGAAACATTTTCAGAGCTAATTGCGGAGGCCACGCTCCGCTGTGCTGAGTACGGTGAACGCCACCTAGGTGGCGTTGGTAGTGCTTCTTGATGCCAGCGTCCCTTCGAATGCTGGCATCGAGGCGTCGTAGTGCTGAGATCACCGAAGCGTTCACTGTCGGTGCGCGTTAGTGTCATAATGCAGTACTTCTCTTTTATGCTCGTAGGCGGCGGCACCGCCCCGAGCAAGAGCGCGGGTACACGGAGGAGTGTTAGATATATAAGGCGCGTCTGTGCACGACCTCCTCTATAAATTGGCGACCTGCCCATACGGCGGCGCTCCTGCGCGCCGATTTTGTTTTGCTTGTTTATTTTATTTTAGTTCTGTTAGCTGCCACCGCGAAACGTGGCGCTACAACTTACCCCCATGGCCGATCGCTCGGCGTGTGTTCTGTGGTGTAGTTGTATGTTGTTGTTCGTCTGCCATTTTCCACGTGTTTTTCAGTCGTGTTCTTAATTGCTACGAAGTGTGCTCGCGCAGCTTAAACAGCGCTTGCGAAAGCACTGGTCGCAACAGCGATGGTTTACTGTTGCGTGCCATTTTGTAAATCGAGCGGACGGACATCTGCTGGCATCTCATTTCACGAGTTTCCTGTCACTGATGTGCGCGTACTTTGGCTGAAGAAGATATCTCGCCAAGGCGAAGGTAAGGTGCTGTTAAAGGATAGCGGCCGGTAATAGCATGTATGTCATTCCCAGTAATATTGTCAAAACAGTAGTCTGTATGACTAAAGAGGATGCGTTCATTGTAATTCGTTCGATGCTCGCGGCTTTACTACTCCGAGCAACACCAAGCCAAAGTCTCGAAAGGTGCTGAAAGTTTGAGCTTGGACCAATAAAATGTACTTCCTGACACATCTGTCCATTTCACATTGCGTGAAGTGTGTTCCTTCTGCATGAGCATTTTGCTTAGTTCAACTGAACTACACATGGATGTGTTTTCTGAAGTAGTGGGGTTTAAATTTGAATTTATGGTTTATGAGGGACACTGCAGTGAAGGGTCCTCGTGATGGAGGTGCAGCAAAGTATTCCTGAAAAGGGAACCAGGTTAATTCCAATCGTCTGAAATGCTCACGATTGAATTCATTGCAATGAAAAAAAAAGGATGCCGGGAACTAATTAGCCTTAGCATAATTGATGTCGTAACTCGGTATGAATAATTGCATTGAAAACCCGAACTCGGTAACCCGAGACGCAGAGGGTGTGGCGGAGTGTGCAGCGAGAAATTAAAATTTGCACATTGGATTTTCTGCACTCCTCTGTATCAAACGGGAGGTGGGGAGTAAATCGCCCGCCCGCAAAACCCGCCAAAATATTAAACTTAGTTCTGTGACGAAGCATGCAAGACTTCTTCGCCATGGAGACCTTCAAATGGCATGCCGCAGAGAGTAAATAAAAGTGCGATAAAAATTTTTACATGTAAGGGCGAGATCCCGTGAGAACCGCTTGCTGTGCACCGCAGCGCTTCGATTGCTATTCTCATCCCGCATATCTACTGTATTAGCGAAGATGCCTTGATGGTGGACGCGTGGAATTGAATGCGTATTTACGCAGAGCGACAGTAGCAACTGTTTTTACGGTGCGTACACAAAACCGTGCTTGGGAACAGTCGGCAGTGCTGAGCTAGGTCGACGTAGTCGCAAGCCGTCAAGGTGTCTACTACACATTTTGGCCTCGTCTGGGCGCATTAATTGAACAGAGAACCATTTTTAACAAAGTTTTGCAAGTACTTAAATAAAAGAAAACGAAAACACCAGGCACGGCACACTGTACTGACTAACAACGCGGTCGCCGTTCCGAAGTGTTTCGACCATTTCTAGTTGTCGCGTCGTCTGCTATGGGGGTAAGTAGTGGCGGCCTCTCGCGGCATTTTTGGCAACTGCCCGAGCACGTGACTTTCAAAAGTGGAGTCACGAGCTGCCGTAGAGAGGGCCGGTATGAGCAGGTCGCCAATTTATAGAGGAGGTAAATGTCTATTGGTGTTTTGTGGCTAAAGCGCCCTTAGGCGTTGATGCACCCACGCTGGCGCCTGGTGGCACGTCTCCTCCATCGCGACTACCAACGTCGATGACCATGAGCAACCGTCGTGCATATGGAAGCTGCACTACGCTGCACACGCTAGCACAACGCGAAAGACGAAGCACGTAACTGACACACTAATACAACGCGCAAGACAAAGCACGTAACTGAATCGTCACCGAGTCAAATCAGCGCGTACAGCGCGTCGTAATTGCAGCCTCCGCGATCAACTTCAGAAACATTTTCAGAGCTAATTGCGGAGGCCACGCTCCGCTGTGCTGAGTACGGTGAACGCCACCTAGGTGGCGTTGGTAGTGCTTCTTGATGCCAGCGTCCCTTCGAATGCTGGCATCGAGGCGTCGTAGTGCTGAGATCACCGAAGCGTTCACTGTCGGTGCGCGTTAGTGTCATAATGCAGTACTTCTCTTTTATGCTCGTAGGCGGCGGCACCGCCCCGAGCAAGAGCGCGGGTACACGGAGGAGTGTTAGATATATAAGGCGCGTCTGTGTAGCTCTCTGCAAATGCGTTTGTGGCGCAATGGGTTAAACGCTCGGCGATCTATCGTCGCGGACCGAGAGGTCGTGGGTTCGATTTCCAAATTTTGCATGTTTGTGGAACTTTTTCTTCTGGTTTCTTTCTTTGTATTATGTTCGTGTATGTTCGTGTGACGTATTTCCGTGACGGAAATACGTCAGTGAAGTCTTGGTTGACCCCGGCATAAAACACTTTCGTGTTAAAAAAATTCCGAAGTTGTGTCCGTAGCGCGGAATCGAACCAGGGACCCCTCGCTGCCGAGCGCGCGGCGTTAGCCCACTACGCCACGAAGCGCACATAGACACACGCACCACGATGGCAATAAATACCCAACATTAACGAAAGGTCGCGTTTCTAGCGCGTTTCTAATGCGTTTGTGCTAGCGCGTTACGGCCCGTGTAAGAAGCTGGTGTAAAACGCTGTGGCCTCTCCGCCTTACCTTCAACGCGTTTCGATCGCGCTGCCCAAGGCGGTGGCAAGTCAAGTTCAAGTCGAGGAGCGTTTATGAAACCGGGGGTATACTCTCTCAGCAGTCATGTGATGGCGTCGGCAAACGCGGTGCACGTTCCGGCATGTGTAAATGGCTGCGTAAGACGCTGTGGCCGCTCCCCCTTACTAGAGAGTACTGCACGTTTCTAACGCGTTTGTGCTAGCGTCCCCTTAAGCGGGAGATCCGATGATTCCCTCCGGAGCTTCGCCCACTCATCATCATTCACCCCATGGATATGCTGTGATTTTTTTTCTCTCTCTCTCTCTGTTTGGCGGCGCGGTCGGTGTGCGGCGCCTCAGTTCTATCAGCTCTAGGGTTAGGGTGACTAGGGTGCCTCGATGCCAACGCCGCCGTTCAGGGTGGAGACAACCCCGCTGGCGGCGCCGCCATATTGAATCACACGAGCTCAGACTCAGCTACGCTTGCGTTCATAAATAGTGTTACTCGCGGCGCACTTCCAAGTGCTTTGCCTTGATGAGGATTTTTTATCGGTATCGCATCCGCACATCTTTATAACCAATAGCCGTTAACTCGTCGAAGGTCGAAGACGTAAATGTATGGCGCCGGGAGCATGCCCCAAGTTGCCTAATTCAATCACATTTAATATGCCGTGTGTATGTTTGAAATACGCACTATTTTTTTGCGCTTCGATGTTTGGTATATAAGGTTTGCGACCCCCTGTGCGTGGAAGTTTTTCTTTTTCGCTGTTCTATTTTGGTTTACACGTCACGCCTCCTTTACCGTAGCCAGCCACTCGCGCACGGCGGTTTGTTTCCCTTGCGTTGCGCGTGCTCTTCGCGTTCGTTGCAATTATTTGACGATATCTACCCGCAATTTTGCTTTTTATTGCGATAGCAATTATATGGACACTCAAAAGCAGATTTCTGCCGTCGGCGTCGCCGTCGCCGTCGCCGTGAGGTTCCGTATGACGTCAATGGAGATGAAATCGTCGCCGCGCGCCGAACGCTGTATGTGCGAGTGAAAGGGTGCGAGGGGCACGCGCTTTCACGGGGAGTGAACGCACGGCGGATAACAAACGCGCGTTCTGCGCCGTGCTCGCTTAATTAAGGGCTGCAGAAGTAGGCGTCTCTTTCCCCCTTTACAATCGCCATATATGTAGAGCAAACGCGCCTTCTTCCGACGCGCGAGAGGCCGTGGGGGAGGGGGGGGAGGGGGAGGAAAGGGAGGCGACGTTTAGCTGCGGCACCAAGTGCCCATTTATATCAGAGGCTCCGGCAACAGTCACCAACGCCGCACGCATTTTGAGCGAACGGGGGCAAAACGCCGACGGCGTCGACAACAGTTCTGCGTGTTGCCGGTGCTGCTGCATGTCCAAGTTTATACAGCTGATAAAGCTAATATCATTACTCCGTATAGCTCTCTACAAATTTGCTATCGCAATTGATGCTTCGCCTTTCAGGTGAAACTGCGACAACTTTTTTTGCCACAACACTGTATGTTGACAGGATTAAGCTGGTGTAAAAATAACTGCGATGTGAAAATAAGGTTTAGTTAGTGCTGTAGAGAAAAATGTAACGTAACTTGTCTGTGTCAATCTTGCGTAGTACACACAAGAAACCAAACGATGCACAAAATACATTTACTTAGTAATGTCTAGTACAGTCAATCATGAAAGAGATATGTACATGAAAAATTATATGTACTGTGTGGCGCCTGAAGGTTATGTTCAAAGACGAGATAACAAAAATTCGCAAGGTAGGCTCGACACACACAATTCGGGATAGGGAGTTTTTTTAAATTTATTCATTACATGGGGGGGGGAGGGGTGGTTTCAAGTGAATACATCAACCTTATTACACACAATATAAATCGAAAAGAAGAATACAAACAAGAAAACGCAACCGCGGGTTATATTAATTAAGATATCCAGCCAGAATACATCAGCTACCATCGAATATGTCGCATCAGCCAAACACATCGATGGCGAGTACAGAACATTTTATAAATAACCATTACAACACTGATAACTACATTGAAAAAATAAACAACACTGCATACATATCGCGTACAAAAACCTTAAATGAAACTAAGACAGTCAAATACAGATTAGCAATGTTTTTCACTTCGAAAATATAGTCCATGATGATGTAGGGCTGTTGACTTTAACAGATGACGCCCATCCTATCGATTTCCCTCGTACTGGTCCTCTTCAAAGTGTTTCTAAGTACAAGTAAAACAACAAAAGTGATTATTGATATGAAAAGTTGCCTTGTAAATACAGCTAGTGAACCCATTACAGTGCTTAAAAATAAGTTTTCGCAGAAGTAATGCTGTATTACCTCGCTTCACACGTTTCGAAAAAATGCACAGGCTACAACAGACACCATGCCAGAAAGCGCCGAAATATTTTGGTCCCATGATGCCCCTTAACTCTACTACACCTGGGCATACCGTGCACAGGCATTTAAAGACCGTCACAGTACCCACTACGATCGGGAATGATCACGAATGACCATCGGCTTACGAGCACCACGCTACAAATATATTCGTCTAAAAAATCAGCTATATAACGTAACAACATGAGATCCGCAAGATATCTGCTGAGAAATCAGAGAAAATCACAATGCTTCGCTTGCCACGTACACAACAGCCGCTCTCCCCAGAAGAAGCACTGCGTTCTTTAGTCCCAAATAACCAGTAGCGAAAAAAGAAACTGAGGAAAAAAAGAAACAAGAGACACACGATGTGTGCTTCCCGTGAAAAAGTTAAATAGGTGGTTTACATGACGATTTGTAGCTAGTGTAAGACTATTTCGCGGCGAAGCATTTTCGTCAGTCCTTAAAATAAGGGTACTACTCGCATAGACTGCGCCGATCAAAACGGCAAAAGCCTATGCGACGCGCGCTCGCAAACCATAGGCTACTCAGACAGCATCGGTGCAGTGCTTAGTTCGTGAGCGAACGTAGGTACGTGAGCGAGGATCAGAGAATACTTTCTTATTTAAATGAAAAACACGGTGCGATAGTCTAAACTTTCTTGACACTTACCTCGCAAATGTTGGAGCTATTCGTTGCCTTCCAGTGATACCGCTTTACTTGGGCTTCCCATCTCTTCCTTCGCTCTGGGTCTCGGGGGAAGCGTAAACGAAGCCCTTTACGCGTCGATCCGGTGCACTTGGGAACACAACAGCCTGTCATGTCGACTCGACGCACTTGACAAGCTTGTCATTCATTCGGCTGAACACTGTCCAGCAAGTAGAAGCGTCCGCGAAGCATCCGCGCGCACTCTGTCTCGAACTAAGCACCGGCACCAAGCAATCGCAACCGCTCGCTGTGATTCAAGATGGCGTCGCAGCGAGAAAGCGGCCGCGCGGGGGTTGTCAAAGGATGGCACCACCCTGATCGGCGGCGCTGGCATCGAGGCACCCTAATCAGCTCATTCCACGTGAGCGGGAAGTTGGCGCGCGTATCATATTCGCGGCGTGCGTTGTTTTGTTTCCTTGTGAATGCGCGGAATGCAACGATGAGCGAGCCTCCTGACCGACAGAAGGTGATCGAAAAGTACCTCTCTTTCCACGTGAGCGAGAACGTGGCGCGCGTATCATATTCGCGGCGTGCGTTGTTTTGTTTCCTTGTGAATGCGCGGAATGCAACGATGAGCGAGCCTCCTGACCGACAGAAGGTGATCGAAAAGTACCCCCAAGGGTTACATCATCTTGAAGATGGCTACTCCCATGGCTACCTGAAGTCGGACGATGAGCTTAAACGTTTTGAGAGGTCCTTGGCTGCCGTCAACGAGAGGTATGTTTTGCGGACATCAAGAGACCTAAAGAAGCCGTCTAAACGTAAGGATGTATCGACTGCTTCTTAGTGTTTCGCTCTGCGCGTAGATTTATCATTGAAAAACGCAGTAGTAATTTTAACCAGGGACTCAACCCGGCAGAGCGACCAGAGATAGAGTACACGAACAATTCTTGCTGTACTCTTCAATACAAACTTAGCGTACGATGTACCTTAAGGTTCACCGTGAGCGAAGCTTCTTCCAAATTCAGACATTCGAAAGAAAACCCATTCCAGCCAATAAGTAAAGAAACATAAAAAGTCGCAGTTTCACACGAAAGGCGAAGCATCAATTGCGATAGAAAATTAGTAGAGAGCTATACGGAGTAAGGATGGTAGTTTTGTCGGCTGTATAAACTTGGACATATTCGCTTACTAACTGAATTAACAAGCATGGTGTCAGCGCGCACAAGCAAACATGAGGAGATCACACTCGATGATCGCAGACAAGCACTGTAAAAACGCTGGCATGAGCAAGCGCAGCAGCAGCAGCAGCGACCGAAGGTTTGTGTGGTCGATCGCTTCAAAGGAAAATGAGCGGCGAAAGCACAGCGCATACAACGGTCAGAGCCGTGTGGAGATCGTTTTCAAGATACGGTGCGCGCGACAGCCCTCAGCCGCGCAAAGTACAAGTACGTAGTTGCTGGCAAAGTAGAAGCCGCGCCCCCTCCCCAGTCCCCGCGCTGCCTTCCCGTTTTCCTCCTTTCGCGTGGGAGATTGCGTCTCCAGTTCCCCTTGCGCCCGGTCGCAAGATACGCATTTAGTGTCGCAGCTAAACGTCGCCTCCCCTCCCTCCCTCCCATCCCTCCACGTCCTTTCGCACGATGGGAGACGTCGCGTTTGCTCTCCGCCGCGCGTTCGCTCTCCGTAAAAGCGCGCGAGGGACTCGCACATACGGCATACGGCGCGCGGCGACAATTTTATCGCCGTGGGACTTTATACGGAACCTGACGACGACGGCGACGACAGGAATGCGCTTGGAATGTCCATATAATTGCTATCGCAATAAAAATAGGTAAACAAACATATCTTCTATATTGAAATGAATTGATAGCTACTACGGGCCTAACCGTTTACTTATTTACTATGTAAAAGTTATTGCTGCCTTGTTTTAATAATCCGTGAATCCTCTCTGGAATTACCAACATGTAACTTCTCATATCATAGTTATTTCTTAACGTGTGATTTTTTACGTAAACTAACAAGCATTCATGGTGCGTGACGATAGTTGTGCTTGCACTATATTGAACGGAAAATCCTCGTGAACATTACTGTCTTTGATGCACAACAAATATCACTATTGATTCTACATATCCCTAATTTCCCTACGTTCAATAACAGTAAAACATGAAAAGTTTACGTTATGGTGATTAGTTGCCTCTTTCACAACGTAACTACAAGTAATTAATTATCGATCAGTAAGTATATTTGCTGAGTACGAACCAGCGAGCCTACGCAAAAAAATGACAGGAACGTAACTTACTAAAGTTACGTTCATGTTAAAGTTCGCATAATGTGTGCGCTCTTGCAACACAACAAGGTGAAAGACGAGTTCCACAGTTATTTCTCTTCTTTATTTTATTTTATTTTTATTGCGATAGCAATTATATGGACACTTCAACCGGATTTCTGCCGTAGGCGTCGCCGTCGCCGTAGCCATCGCCGTAGCCGTCGTCGTCGCCGTCGCCGTGAGGTTCCGTATAGATAAAATCTTCACCGCGCGCCGTATGCCCGAGCGGAAGCGTGCGGGGACGCGGGCTATCACGGAGAGCGAACGCACTCAATCTCCCACGCGCAAGCAAGGAAGCGGGAAGCCAGCGCCGGAGAGAGTGGGGGGGGGGGACGCTTCTACTCTGCCAACAACCGCACTAGTCGCTCGACCGCACCGTCTCTTATCTCTCCCACGCGCAAGCAAGGAAGCGGGAAGCCAGCGCCGGAGGGAGCGGGGGGGGGGGGGGGATCGCACTTTTACTCTGCCAACAACCGCGCTCGTCGCTCGCCGCACCGTCTCTTATCTCCACATGGCTCTGACCTTTATGCACTGTGCATACGCCGCTCAGTTTCTGTTGAAGCGATAGACCGCACGTACCTTCGACCGCTGCAGCGTATGGGCTGGCTGCCAGCGTTTTGACAGTCGTTGTCTACAGTCATTGAGTGTGATCTATTCATGTTTGTTTGTGCGCGCTCACACCACGCTTGTTCATTCAGTTAGTAATAGTCGGGACACATTTTCGAACGCACGCTACACAAGCAATGCTGCCCGGATCGGCAGTGCAGCGCTACAGGTGTGTCCCTTCGCACGCGCGCTGCCCACGGGAAGCGCTTCTCATCAACACCACCGTTTCACACGCGCCTTCTCGTGGTCATCGAGTCATGTCGGTCTCTTGCAATGTTCTCTTCATGTCGGTCTACTTACGCCGCAGAACACCTGCTTACTTAATCAGCTCATGTTTACTACAATTCATATTGCTACCAAAGCCGCTCACCTTACTTCGTATGACATTGCTGTGTTGCTATCGCATTCATTGCTTCGCCCTTAGGGCGAAACTGTGACATCTTTTTGTCGCAGTTTTGGCATATTGGGTGAACCTCCCCATCTGTGAAAATCGCTAAGCGATGATGAGTGATAAGGCTGTTAGTTTGAATTCGGCGGATGATAGTGGTCTGCGCTCTCGTAAGGTTGCTGTGTGGTATTGGGTATATTCTCCTGGTTCTCTTTATATAGGTTGGTAAGTTCGTTGTAAGAAGTCATCGGGGGGTCCGGTTCCAAGGAGAGCGCGACCCGGTTTGTTAACCCTCGGGCCACTTTATGCGGTTCCTCGTTGCCGGGATTTCCCGAGTGAGCGGGGACCCAGACAAGATTGATTTTTGTTCTGTCTTCCTGATTGAAGTTTCTCAAGATCTTGGCTGTATTTAGTCCCACACTGCCCCTCATAAAGCTGAGAATAGCGCTCTTAGAGTCGCTCAGGACAGTATGGGTAGTTGGGTTCATGTTGGCCAGCGCTAGGGCCACTTCTTCGGCCTCTTTGATTGATGCGGCTCTAGTTGAGGCCACATTTACGATTCTAGATTTTCCGTCCACGGCACTAAGGGTGCATGTGTTGTATCCCTGGTTGGCGGCATCGACAAAGACCGCAGTTTGGTCTTGCTCGTGCTTTTCGCGTAGTTTGTCTGCCCTGGCTTTTCTCCTGCCGTTGTGCCTGCCCGCCAGGGTGTTTTTGGGTATTGGTTTGATTATTAGGTAAAGTCTGATTGCGGCAGGTAGTGGTGCTCTGCCTCCCGTGGTGTATTTAATGTTCAGTCTACTCAGGATGTGTAGTCCCGTCATCGTGTCTGATAGCCGTATTATTTGTGCTGTTTTGTGTGCTTCGATCAGCTCCTCTAGGGTGTTGTGCATTCCAAGTTGGAGGAGCTTCTCAGTGCTGGTATAAACAGGCAAACCTAGTGCCCATTTGTATGCTTGTAAAATTATAACTTCTATTTAAGCTTTGTCTGATTTCCGGAGATGATAATAGGGGAAAGAGTAGACTATGCGGCTGATTAGGAATGCCTGAATCAACCTACACAAGTCCATCTCCTTCATTCCTCTGTGTCTGTTGGCCACTCGCCTGAGCAGTCCACAAATTTGTTTGGCGGTGTTCTGCAGTTTTGTGAGGGCCGCGTGTTGTGTTGAATAAGCATGCCCAGCACTCTAGCTAATGGTCAGTACCGGAGGAACCGGGCCGCTTTCCAAGAGAATTTTGATCAGTGCCTGTTGTTGGGTGTCAGTGTCTGGCGTCTTTTATTGCGATAGCAATTATATGGACACTTCAACCGGATTTCTGCCGTCGTCGCCGTCGCCGTGAGGTTCCCTATAGATAAAATCGCCGCGCGCCGTATGCCCGGGCGGAAGCGTGCGGGGACGCGCGCTATCACGGAGAGCGAACGCACTCATCTCCCACGCGCAAGCAAGGAAGCAGGAAGCCAGCGCCGGAGGGAGCGGGGGGGGGGCACTTCTACTCAGCCAACAACCGCGCTCGTCGCTCGTCCGCACCGTCTCTTATCTCCACACGGCTCTGACCTTTATGCGCCGTGTATTCGCCGCTCAGTTTCCGTTGAAGCGATAGACCGCACGTACCTTCGCCCGCTGCGGCGTATGCTTGCTGCCAGCGTTTTGACAGTCGTTGTCTGCAGTCATTCAGTGTGATCTATTCGTGTTTGTTTGTGCGCGCTCACACCACGCTTGTTCATTCAGTTAGTAATAGTCGGGCCACATTTTCCAACGCACGCTACACATGCAATGCTGCCCGGATCGGCAGTGCAGCGCTACAGGTGTGTCCCTTCGCACGCGCTGCCCACGGGAAGCGCTTCTCATCAACACCACCGTTTCACACGCGCCTTCTCGTGGTCATCGAGTCTCTCTTCATGTCGGTCTACATACGCCGCAGCACACCTGCTTACTTAATCAGCTCATGTTTACTACAATTCATATTGCTACCAAAGCCGCTCACCTTACTTCGTGTGACATTGCTGTGTTGCTATCGCATTCATTGCTTCGCCCTTAGGGCGAAACTGTGACATTTTTTTGGCTTTATTTCTAATGATTAGGAGTTCGGATTTCGTGGGGGAGCATGTTAGCCCGTTGTGTCTGACACACTCTTGCACAACATTTGCTGCGTCCTGTAACGCGTCATTTATCGCACCATCCGAGCCGCTGTTTGTCCAGATGGTAACATCGTCCGCGTATATGGCATGTTTGGTGTGAGGTATCCTGTTTAGTTGTTGTGGTAGGTTCATCATGGTGATATTGAAGAGTAGGGGTGAGAGGACGGCACCTTGCGGGGTGCCTCTTGTTCCTAGAGTAAGCTTTTGAGCACGCACTTCACCCAGTTGGATGGTTGCCGTTCTTTCTTTGAGAAAGTCGGAAATGTAGGCGAAAGTTCTTTCGCCTACATTCAGCTGGGATAGGCCTGATGGCTACATTATCAAATGCTTTACACACGTCCAGGCCCAGTATGGTACGAGTGACTCTAATTGGGCGTGGATCAAGAATGTCTTGTTGCAGTTGAAGCATAATGTCTTGTGTTGATAGACACGCTCTGAAACCAATTAGCGTGTCATTTATTAGTAGGTGTTCTGTCTCAATGTAATTGTTTATCCTGTTTAATATTACATGTTCCATGACCTTGCCTAAGCAGTAGGTGAGAGAAATTGGTCTAAGGTTTCCCAGATCTAACCCCTTGCCTGGTTTCGGTATGAATATGACCTTGGCATGTTTCCAGCTAGGTGGAACTTTCGCTTCGGTCCAGTGTGTGTTAGAGTTTAGTGATTTCGCTGATCGAGCGATCATCTAAATTTCGGAGCATTTTGTTTGTTATGCTGTTGATGTGGCGGCCTCGTGGTCGCACAGCAGCAGCCCGACACCCTTTCCCATCTTTGACTCGGTGAAATCTTATCGCGTTGTGTGCGGGAATGCGAAGTGGTGCGAGGGTGCGCAACCGAGCCGTATATAGGCTGTACGATTAGAAAATGAAAGTTAGTTGTTGCTTGTTCTTCAGGGACGCACTACTCGCTTCTGTCTGGTGATTTCCAGCCACGTTCGCGTCCCACACAACATTGGACGTGATCCGAAAAGTGATGATTCGAACTGCCTTCCACGGTCTGTTGTTATTATATGGATGGTGCACCGAAACGAGCAACCCAGTTGTGCAAAAAGGTGCGGGCAACCGTGTCAGCAGTGATATCCGCTATAGGTATGGCCTCCGCCCAGCGCGTGAATCTATCAATGCACGTCAGTAAATAGGCATGCTCTTGGCAATGCGGCAGAGGTCCGACAATGTCGAGGTGAACGTGGTCGAAACGCGCGTCTGGATCGAGGTGCGAACTTTGCCAACAGTATGTCGATGAATTTTGGCACGCTGACATGGTATGCATTCTCTTGCCCAGCAACGCACGTCTCGGTTGGTACCTGGCCAGATGAACCTTGCTGTGAGCAACTTTTGCGTAGCTTTGATTCCAGGATGCGATAGCTTGTGAACAGAAAGAAAAATGCGGCGACGTACATTGGCAGGCACGAAGGGACATGGGTTGCCCGTGGAGGTGTCACAGCAAATCTGGTCGCCTGATCCCAAAATCTGCCGTTAGGAGGCTTTTTAGCTCTTCGTCTTCTCTTTGGGCTGCCGCCAGCGCGCCGAAGTTAACTCCTTGTGGTTCGTTGACGAAGTTTATAGCGCTCCGCAACAGGGCGTCGGCAACGACGTTGTCGCTCCCTTTTACGTGGCGGATGTCTGTCGTGAACTCGGAGATGTATGTCAGTTGCCGAAGTTCACGGGCCGTGTGCGTGCCACCGTCCGAACGCATAGAGCGGAGAGCATAAGTCAGCGGCTTATGGTCGGTTAAAATGAAGGACATTGGTGACCCGGACGAGCAGCTAAGGGACACACCTCAAGGCACCGAAATTCCGACACTCTCCGGCGTCAACATCAAACTGCCCCGTTTTGGACTGCGGATCCTGCATTGTGGTTCATTCAGGTAGAATCACAATTCGCTGCACGGTGCATCACAGCAAATTCCACGAAATACCATTATGTGGTGAGCAGTTTGCCCCCATCAACCGCTAGCGAAGTTCGAGACCTGTTGCTTTCTCCACCAGCAGACAACGTTTACGAGGCGTTGAAGGCAACACTCATTCGCAGGATCACGCCCTCCGAAAGCCAACGGCTACAACAGCTTCTTCATGAAGCTAACCTCGGCGACAGAACGCCAAGCCAGCTGCTGCGTCACATGCAGCAATTATTGGGCAGCAAAGTGGACGGTCTTGACAGCCTGCTGCTCCGAGAAAAATTTCTACAGAAAATTCCCCCGAACGTCAGAATGGTCATGACTGCCTCAAATGAGAACGACCTATCCAAACTGGTCGAGTTAGCCGACAAGCTCATGGCGGTAGCTCCCACATCTGTCGCGGCCGTCGCAAGCGAACCGTCGCCACATGAACAACTTCAAGAGATGAAGAACGAAATCTCTCGTCTCGTGGATTCAGTGGCCGCCCTCCATACCACGTCACGGTCAACCAGTCAGGGTGCTCCGCCATGGCTCCGCAATCGCCTACGAAACGCCAAAAACTATGTTGGTACCATCGCAAGTTCGGCAATGCTGCACGCAAATACGTACCACCCTGCGAGCTCTCGGGAAACGCCCCGGGCAGGCGCTGAGGGCGACCAGCGCATCTGCCATGCAAGAACGTCGCCCATCAGTATTTTTCCTAACCAGGCGCGGATCCAGGGGGGATGTCCGGATGTCCTGACCCCCCCCCCTCCCCCCTCCCCCCCTCACATTTCTGCATCGCCCCCTCGCTGACAGGGGGATGACCCTGTCGCTAAAAAAAATATGGCCACCAGCATTCTTCAAAATTATTTTTCGCGAGCACCAGTGGTATCAGCCATGTAGAAGTAAAGCTAGCTCGCTCACAAGCTTAGTTGTATTCCTTAGGGGTGTGGTGTCGCGAAGTTGCCGTAGTTATTTGTTCTCATGAACACCTTGGACCTCCTGGCGCCGGCCGTGCCTTACTCGTCCCGTCGGTGGCGTCGCATGAACGAGGGGACGTCCCTTTTGCCAAGCGCCCCGATGGTCGCGCGAGCGTCTTCGCGCCTGATCAACTTAGTTCCCCATTGGGGTGTCATCGGTTGCATCATTGGCTGTCATCAGTTCCGCGACCAACCTGCTTAATGAAAGATATCTCTCGAGGAAGTGTTCATATATACATAATAACAACTAACAGCTAAACTAAGAACTACGCATAGGCAACTTTTTTTTTAACTGTAGCACTCGTTGTGATCACAGTGACACATTGACAATATCCAGTACGAGCACAGTACCGTTCGTACGCTAGAAGGTTTTCATTTAACTTCGCAGTTTTATTGTCGTACATTAAGCATAAGAGGCTCAAAGCCGCCGGATCCGTTTATCTGAGTGGCCGTTCTCGCGGAGCGGGGCGAAGTCTCGAGCAGCGGCTGCGAAGTGGGGAAGCGTGACGTCAGCGGCCAACGCCAGCGCGCGGGCCTAGGATGGCGTTGCGTGGTTAGAGAAACGGGAGCAGATGCGCGCCTTGTGTAAAAGAATGACGTCGCGTGGGAAACTAAACATGAAGACGCTGGCTCGCGCTCTCGGCTACTACGCCACATCGTTTTTCTTGTAGGTGGCGTCGTGAGTCTTTATACGCGGTGATTCGCATATCGCAAACAACCATCGTAGTGGTTGCCGCGTTGGAGCGGAGCGTTTCCTCCAAAGCAAACGGAGGTGTCTCAGCCGAACACAAAGAATCTTCTTAAGGAACTCAAGGTGTCCCAACAGAACTCCAAAGATGGATCCGTGCTTACGCATTTATAACGAACCTGCGACAGATCATCCCAAATTTTATTTTGAGAAACAATACAGGCTATAGATATACCGGGTGTTCAAAATTAAGCTTTATGGTTTTTATAAAATTAGGCACTGGAAGGCATGTGAATACCACCTGCGCAAATAAGTTATGTGGCCAGGGGGCAGTGGCGTAGCCAAGGGGGGGGGGGGGGTTGGGGGGTTCAAACCCCCCCCCCCCGAAATTTTTTGCCCCCCCCCCCCCCACTAACCCACTCTTTGCTCTCGTCGCTTCGCGCTGACATATTTCAAGAAACCGGTGCTACTTTCACACTTTCATTCCTGGGCGCTTCCGTTTGGGTTGGTAATTTACAGCGAATCATGTCTGCATATGGAAAAAAACTGTCACGGTGTTTGCCAAGGCCTTGACACTCTGTGAGGTTTTGGGCGCGAATGTGGCGGCCGCATTCTGAAACAACAAATGCGCAACAAATGAAGCAACAAATGCGGCAGCCGTATTTTAGATGAAGGCTAAAATGCTCGAGGCCCGTTTACTTAGATTTAGGTGCACGTTAAAGTCCCCAGGTGGTCGAAATTTTTGGTATACATTTCCACCGCTTCCCTTCAGGTGCCGGTTAGGCCGCGTTCGCGTAGGAACTTGGTCTCGAAGCTGGCGGAAGTGGCAAAATCTTGCAAAAATCCGCCCGCCTAGGCGGCAAAACAGGCAGAAAAACAGGCGGCGAGCCAAATTGGTCTCGGACCAATTTTTTCGCCATGGCGAAGCGGAAACGTGGCGGAAAGTCGTTCTGCTCGACCGGAAGCTACACTAGCATGTAAACTTCCGGTCGTAACATTGAACATGGCACCAAAAGTGTAGGCTGCAATGCTGATCAACGCGATCAAGAACCACCCCTTGCTCTACGACAAGAGAAGTACTAAAACGTACTGTCAGCAATACTCGCGATAGTATTCAACTTCGCGCGACCGGAGGCGCGGCAACGAAGCCAACGGAGTCGCATGACCCAACTTCTCGCGCTTTTGCAAAGCCAGGCGAACCCACCACCGCCGTTTCCGAGGTTTTCTTGTCTTCCGTTTATTCATTGTCCATTTCTAGAAGACAAGTAGGTAGAAGTATAAAAGCCATTTCTTCTTCCACTTCCATGACAGACAATAGTTAGGCAGATTCCTCGTTGGCGCTCCATAATTCTCCTCGTACGTGCACGGTATGTTGAAGAAGTCGCGGGGTGCTTTTCTCGTCGCGACGATAGATTGGGAGCGTAGGTCTCACGTAGGACGCGCAGGCTTCGGCGAGCCTCAACACAAAGGGCCAGCTCGGGTTTTAGCTTTGATGTTCCCGTTGCCACTTTCGTGTCCTGGAGGCGCCGAAAATAATACGAAATGATGAAATGTTATTACAACTTGTAAATAAAAGCTATTAAAGAAATATAATCACGCCTAGGCAGCAACCTGTGACACAGCGCTACCGCGCCCGTGTGAGGAGAATTACAGAGCGCCAACGAGGAATTTACCGAAGGTCGCAGATGACACGCGAAATTGCGCAAGATGATCACTTTTGATGACGGGTGGGTCAGTGAATGAACATACCGCTCCAAATAATGCGATAATCAGCGCCACCACGCCGACAAACGTACGCAGACTAGATGGATGTGGACGAAAGCGGCAGCGGCGGCCGCGGTGGTAGCAAAACAAATGTGAACTTGGACATGCGCGGAAAAGATTTTCCGGCCGCTTTGGCCTTTCCGGCCGCTTTGGCCTCTCCACCCGCGCGCTTGCCGCTTCCCAAGTGTGAACGTAGCCATAGTCTGCAGCGCAAAACGTCTCTCGTTTGCGATTGCGCCCCTACGGAAGGCTGGTAGTTACTGTTGTGTTGCTGAATCTCAAACCAGCAATTACGAAAGGCTGGTAGTTACTGTTGTGTTGTGGAATCCCAAACCAGCAATGTACACACTAAAGGGTTGATGCCAGCAGTGAAATTCCACCGACTCGCAACAGAATGCACGAAACAGACAGCCGACAAGCATGGATTACATGTGCGCAGTACAGCGTAAGTAAACTCTTGTTGCAGGCGCTGACAGTTCTCGTCGGAGTTCACGCGTCCTGAGAAATTGATTACGTGCACTATGCACTGAACAAGACCGGAGTTCATTCCTGC